>NW_021774909.1:0-874 GCF_005508785.2 Acyrthosiphon pisum | reverse complement strand
TATCAGAAAAAAAAATGTCTATAAGAAACTCAAATTAAATTTTTATGAGCGTTTGAAATTCATATTTTTACAACATTGATATTCACTCGATTCTTACGTAACGATTTTCTTATTTTATTGTAATTAAAAAACGAATGATTATAGATACTTGAAAATTTCACTGAATGTTTATATTAGCATTTTATATATACGATAACATTTTGAAAATAATTTGACTCTTTTTGAGCTGCTTACGGACATTGTAATTTTTCAATTTTTTTAATTTTTTTTTCTATAAATATCAATAAAATTGTATTTGTTTGGTAAAAATGCGTGAAAATTTAAAGCAAGGTTCCTGATACATTGTTACAATAGCAGTTGAAAAATATTAAAAATACATAAGCACAAATATTTTTTATAAGCATTTGAAGTTGAAATTTTGACAAAATTTATCAAATTTAAAATTGAATAATTATTTTGTAGTTTAAAATTTATAAAATGTTCAACTTTTATATCTAAGGATTGAAAATTTAAAACAAGATTCCACGTAAATATTTAATTCTGTTACCAAAAATTCTAAGAAATACATAAGCACAGTTTATTTTTATAGTCATTTTAAGTTCAAATTTGGACGAAATTACATATTAAAAAACCTGGAATAACTATTTTAGTTATTTTGTTGTGATTGTATAATATTACTTGTGGGTACTTGAAACTTCTAAAGTATACTATTATATATCTATGATAGTACCACGGTTTGTTGTTAATGTATAACGCGTTACCTAATGGATATTGTGATATGATTAATTTGGAATTTATTATTGATACCTATTATAGGTCAATTTTTTTTTAATACTATAGATAATAGTATACCTATATAGGTATGTCCTAAAAA
>NW_021774908.1:0-783 GCF_005508785.2 Acyrthosiphon pisum | reverse complement strand
ATTCGTTTTTTTTTCTATGAATGTCAATAAAACTTTATTTGTTGAATAAAAATACTTGAAAATTTAATACAAGGCTCCAACTATATTGTTACAATGACATTTGAAAAATATTAAAAATCCTTAGTCACAGTTTTTTTTTATTAGCATTTAAAGTTCAAAAATTGACAAAATATGTAAAAATCACGAAAATTAACAAATTATTTTGAGTTAATAATTCGTAAAAATTTTTTTTTTTAGAACTAAGATTTTAAAATGTTATACAAGATTCCTTATAGGTTAATCTACCTTTATCAAAAAAAAATGTCTATAAGAAACTCAAATTAAATTTTTATGAGCGTTTGAAATTCATATTTTTACAACATTTGATATTCACTCAATTTCTTACGTAACGATTTTCTTATTTTGTTGTAATTAAAAAACGAATGACTGTAGATACTTGAGAATTTCACTGAATGTTTATATTAGAATTTTCTATACACGATAAAAATTTGAAAATAACTTGACTCTTTTTGAGCTGCTTACGGACATTGTCATTTTTCAATTTTTTTAATTTTTTTTTTCTATAAATATCAATAAAATTTTATTTGTTTGGTAAAAATGCGTGAAAATTTAATGCAAGGCTCCTGATATATTGTTACAATAGCAATTGTAAAATATTAAAAATACATAGGCACACATTTTTTTTATAAGCATTTGAAGTGGAAATTTTGACAAAATTTATCAAATTTAAAATTGAACAATTATTTTGTAGGTAGTTAAAAATTTATAAAATGTTCAAATTTT
>NW_021774907.1:0-691 GCF_005508785.2 Acyrthosiphon pisum | reverse complement strand
TCAGGTGGGGGCTACAGCCTCCCCAACATATCAGCCATAGTTGTGCCAATGATACTTTCTTAACATTTTTAAAAATTTCAAATTTCAAAAATGGTAAATTGTTCTTTTTTTCCGTGTTCTTTATTTCTGTTGTTCTTTTTTTCTGTGTTTTTTTTTTCCGGGATTCGCCAAAAGGTGACAAACAGAAAAAATACACACACACACACACACACACACACACACACACACACACATTGTAAAATATATTCATTACTTCATATTACTCCACTCAGAAATTAGATTCTAAAATACGAATTATATTATATATAAATATAATAATACGTAGTTATCCAATAAATTTAATATAATTGAAGTTCTATAAAATATAAGTTCGAAAATCTTAATTCCTGAATTCAGCACATCAAAGGCCAAAGCTTAAAATACAATATTACTCCGTGTATTATAGGCATAGATTATAAAATATATAAATGTATAATATATATATACATAATATTATTAATATCATCTATATCCACGGACCAAGATCTTATTAATAGTCATTAGTTCGTCTCCATAGATACATTTATATATATATTGTTTTATAATATATCTATGTTCGTCTCTAAATCTAGTATCTATTTCTATAGGTATATTATGATTATTAAAATCTATCTCGATGGAATCTTTATAGTACGTATCACGGTCTTAGAAG
>NW_021774906.1:0-733 GCF_005508785.2 Acyrthosiphon pisum | reverse complement strand
GGTTGCTGGAATAGTTTATGTTAACACGTGTCCATAGGGGGCTTTGTCCCCCCACACCCCCCATAATCCTAATACTATAACTAACAGCATTACATTAGCTTTAAATTTTTAATTATAATGGGGTACCTAACTTTGATTTCGCGGGGTAACTTTGATACCCATATATTTTTATTCACCAGAGTACCATGATAATTAAATTTTTTTTTCATAAAATGGGGTTACTTTGATATCACATTAAGAAATATAGTTATCGAAATTGCCCGATGTGTTACTTTGATAGCATATTAAAAAATATTGATATCTCAAAAGATAATTTCAGAATTTTAAAAATTAAAACGTTAAAATATTGAACTAGTTGTAACTAATATTTAATTTTGAGAGTTTTATCGTTAACACTACAGAAGTTATTCATATAATAAAAAACGAAATTGTCATAAAACAGTAAACAATTATCAAAGTTACCCCATTTTACTGTACTACTTTTATTTTTAAACTATGAGAACTTTTTTCGTATTTGTGATATCGAAAAATTAAAAACAATGTTGCACAGTCTATGTTATCTTCTTCCTAGTAGGAACATTTGGTTGCATAACATGAACTATAAGTTTAGCCATAGTGGTTCTTATCCACGCAAAACAATTTTTACTATGTTTTACATTTGTAAAACGGAGACCACACATGCGTGATAGATAGCATCCTCTTAATAATATTTGTCATTCCGAATTTATTCAAT
>NW_021774905.1:0-1148 GCF_005508785.2 Acyrthosiphon pisum | reverse complement strand
ATAAGTCAAATCCCAACCGTTAATACAATATAAATTAATCAAGTAGGTTCAGTGATATACAGAGTGCAAAATATAATAAATATTCTGAGTAGGTATAGTGAAATTTTATATTAATAACATATAAAAACATAAAAACAAAATAAAGTAAAGTAAGATTTCAACCCATTTATACAGCCTACATTAATCATTAACAGCGTTTCACGGTGTTTTAGTATACAAAATGTATAAATATTATGAACAACTATTAAATGGTGTTCAACAAAAAAACAATACTCTTTTAGTGAGTAAAACAATTAATAAAATGTCAATTATCTAAATATTGTAAAAAGTATATACAATAGTAAGTAGTAATATAATAGTAATAAAATTAAGTAAAATCTCAACCATGAATACAATATAAATTAATTAAGTAATATTATAAAATATATTGTGAACGCAGTGAAATTTACTAAAATTTACTAAAATGGTGTTTAACAAACAACTAATACAATGTCAATTATTGTAATTACTACATTTTACATAAATATTGGGGACATAGTGAAATTAATTAAGTAATATTATAAAATATATTGTGAACACAGTGAAATTTACTAAAATTTACTAAAATGGTGTTTAACAAACAACTAATACAATCAGGGCTTGAAACCGATTTTCGATACCGATTTTGAATACCGGTTTAAACCGTTAAAAACCTAAACCGAAATCGAAACTGAAACCGAAATCGGAAAAAATTAATACCGGTATTCAAAACCGAAACCGAAATCGGAAAAAATCGATACCGGTATCTGAAACCGAAACCGAAAACGGAAAAAATCAATACCGGTTTTCAAAACCGAAACCGAAATCGAAAAAAATCAATACCGGTATCCGAAACCGAAACCGAAATCGGGAAAAATAAATACCGGTATCCAAAACCGAAACCGAAATCGGAAAACATAAATACCGATATCCAAAACCGAAACCGAAATCTGAAAAAATAATACCGTTTTTTGAAACTTAAGACGAAATCTTAAGAAATAACATGATATCCAAAACGGAAGTCGAAAAATTATAACATTAATAATTAATATCTAACATTTAAATAGTTCTACGCATTTAAAAAAACCTATAGGCTATAATCAATTTGATTAATGTGGTGGGTGGTGTGG
>NW_021774904.1:0-4740 GCF_005508785.2 Acyrthosiphon pisum | reverse complement strand
TTGGTCATAATTTATTGATCGATGTAGCCACTTAAAATTTAAAAAAAAATTACTTACAGTTTTGTAAATATTTTTAGGTTCACAGTCTTCTAAATATGCGTGTTTCACCATTGTTTTCAGATAGAAAATAATAATAAAATACTGACTGGGACCGGACCAGAGAAGCGAGACTAGTGCCAAATACTGAGTTTCCGTATCCTGTCGCCATAATAATTATTTTATTATTAATATTATTTTTTTTTTTTTTTAAGGAAGCTGGGTGTTACTTGTGAAAATATTCAATACAAATGAAATTTTATATATTTTTTCCGAGTATTTTATCTGAGTTTAATTTTAGTTACAATATAATAATTTTAATATAATTTCATACAATTCCTTTATTCCTTTATAATTGGATTTTGTTCTTTTGTGCAATATTTCCTATACTTCTACATAATATACTATATGGTATCTTCATTATGATGTCTTTAATATTATTTTTCTCGTGGATCTACACAATAGAGGCGGTTTTGAACGTGAAAATCTATACAAGGTTAAACTTACCTTATATTGTATGTATTTTGAAATGTATTTTTTACCGAAGATAATGGATTCCATTATTTCCTGCTTAATTGAAAACAATTTATCTTTCTCTCTCTCTCTCTCTCTCTCAATAAAGGTTTAATAAGCGAAACTACGTGAAAATATAGACATTTTGTCATGCTAATTGTATATTTGTATTTTATTTCAAAGTAAATGTAAAGAAATCAATTTTGTATATTTTTTTTTTTAATTTTGAACTTATTTATATTTGATATTATTACATATTTACATTAATCAATTTTATAATAACCCAACTCAAATTTATTTAGTTTGAGAAAATATCTACTTATATTTATTAAGAAAATACTAATAATTACTGTATATTTCAATATGCTACCTATAAGTTATGTCGTAAAACATGACTCTATATGTAAAGTTTTGTGTTTTTTAAAACTAAAATTTGACGAAAAATCCTATGGACAAATTAAAAATTAGAGAGATTTTGTTTATATATAGGGTACATTTTGACCTTTATATTTTAGTTTTATAATTATTATGAAATAGAAGCCGATAAGTATTAATAATTTTACAACCAAAACAACCTTTTATAAATAATATTTAATTGTACGTTACAGATAAAATAGAGTTTGTGGGATTTTATAAATTTACCGAGAAATTTAACTATTAAGTGTTTGTGTTATAATCGTAGATTTAGACGTAAATTCAGGTTTCACCGTTCAATCTTGAAATCCTACGCACTGCTTTCAACTGGTCCATATTTTTATATATTTATGTTTTCCACGTGTGGTTTGCAGGTAATAGCTTTATACCCATCGATAATGTCCATATTATAACTGAACCAAAAAGCAACAGATCGCTTCGATCGCAAGCTAATTTACACCTCAATACAATTCCCATCTTACATACAAAACTGTAAATATTAATTATTATCGTGATATATAGTAGTCACTAGAAAGTGATTACACAATATTTTTATTTTTTTATTATACATTTTTAAAGGCACGACTGCAAGGTTATTAGCTTGCGTTACATTTTTTAAATTACATAAATTACTTATTGCTATTATATTTGTACAATTTAAATAAGACGACGCAGTTCAGTTTCATTAATGAATTTGATTATTTTCTTGGATGTCTCGGGAGTGGGTGAAAATATCTCGTATAGGGTTTCCGGTAGTTCCTGTTGGATGCGCATTTCGTTGAACTGGTGACATTCAATGATGATGTGTTTGACCGTAATTATTGTTCAGCAAGTAGTGCATGAGGGAGGGTCTTCTTTGGCCATAAGGTATCCGAGTGTCATACGGGTGTGGTCTATTCGTAGGTGGACAAGAATAACCTCGTCCCTTCTGGACATCTCGTATGGCTTGGACCATGGTAATATTGTTTGCTTTATTTCTCTGAGTTTGTTTTTATTGTAATTAATCCAGAGGCTTTGCTATTCATCAATATAATTGAATTTAATAAAATTTCGAAAGTAATGGTCTGATAATATGTGAGGACATATTTTAAAAATGAAGGTACCTGTAGTTTCTTTAACTTTTAAGTCAACTTTTTCTACATAATATTATAATTCCTCAAAATTAGAAAACGATAGTTATATTATTTTACCAATAACCGGTCCAACACTTGGACTGCTTTTACAAGTAAACAGGATCAAATGCCCACCTTGAACCCCTCAAATTACTGCCACTGGCCCAACGGTTGGGTTATGTATACTATTATACTAATTGACAATTGTAGGTTTAGGTAGAATAATTTTTGAATTACATGTGTTCTGTGGTCTATGTAATCTAATTAAATGCTTTTTTTTGGGGGTTTCGGACAAACTGCAAGTCAAAATCGCGAAATATTTATCTGTAGTAAAGAAGTTTAATGGGCGCATGTTAACTCCGCCACGAGAACCTTTTTTTAGTGTAAGCTCCGTCAGTCCACTAGGAAAATAATACGGGTAAAAATGGGTTCATGTAAACTCCACCAGTGAAAAAAATCAAGTAACAGTAATTAATATAATATAAAGATTATTATTAAAAAAAAATCATAATTTAATAATAATTATTATTTATCTTTATTAAATAAGTGTATGCCAAAAAATATAAAAACTTAAAAATAAAAATCATAATTGTTCGTACAAATCGTACAAATTGCAATGGCCAATATTATGTTAAAAAGTAATGATATACAATTGTAATAACTAATAATCAAAAAACATGTAGGTATATTATATTATTATGACATTATAATAATAATTATAATATTTTGAGCTGTGAACTATAATTATGAGAATGAGATACAATTTTTAGATATTCAAACCAATAGTCTAATATAAATCCATTATTATAACTATTTATTATTTATACAAATATAATACATATATAATTATTTACAATAATTATTATGAATTAAGGTTAAATTATTATAAATGCTATCTAAAATTGTACGTTAGTAGTGTATTTTGAAAAAAAAAATGTATGATAATATATATGAAGCTTGTAATCCCAGTTTTACTATGTTCGTTGCAAGATATCTAGTTTACTACTTTTGGAGACCGAATAATAATGCTGGCTTATAGTACAGTAATTATAATTTTATAATATAGTATAATGCAATTTATTGTTTCAATATTAGCGAGCACGCAGTGAACTGACAATCTATGATTAGTTGTATTAGTGTTTAGCAGAGAATAAACCGTAAAATATTAAGTAGATACAATTATTAATATTTGTATACGATAGTTTTATTAAAGAGCCAATAAAATCACTTGTAATCCAATTTTATATTATGTTTAAGTTAGTATTATATATTTGTATGGGTTGGGTTTATAACTTAGATAAGTAGAACAAATACTTATTTTCTACTTCAAACCAGTCTTGAACACTGCCTAAACATATAAACACGAATAGTTAACTATTTAATTACAAGTAATTATGAAATCACTATGAAGTAAACTTTTACACCAGCCCTAAAGTATAAATCGCTGTGTTGTTATAGCTAATAAAATAATGCGTTGGACTCTTTTGTTAATTAGTAACATACAATTAATGTATTGTAAAGTAATACTACGACCAACTGTTGGATTGGTGGCAAAATGCTGTAATTTACGAAATATTCCCGTTGTCATTCAAAGATTCAGATGGCGATGGATCAGGCGATTTTAAAGGTACCTTTTATTAATATTGTAACTGATATTTATTTTAATTTTGTTTAAAAAAAATCGTTTTCCACTAACAGGTATAACTCAAAAATTGGATTACCTTGTCGATATAGGAGTAACCGCTATTTGGATGACGCCATTTTTCGAATCACCTTTAGAATCTGGTGGCTACGACATAACCAATTATCTAGAAGTAAACGATGTTTTTGGTACAATTGATGATTTAAAAGATCTTTTAAATGCTGCACATTCAAAAGGTATGTGTATATTGTATTTTATACAAAAATATATTCCACTATCCGATTCAAGACTGCAACAACTCAAAATACTGGTTTATCGGGAATAATGCGTTTTCTATATTGTTTTTCTATGTAACGTAATGTAAATTATAATATTGAGAATTCTGTCTCGTGATCAATAATTTAACTATATTTTATTGCGTTCTTGAACTGAAATCGTCATAAGAGGGTATACATAACTCGGATTTGTTATATTTTTAGTTATTGCAGTCTTGAACTGGATAGTTGAATTATTATTGAACTAAACTCAAACCATTATACTTATCACTTAATTATATTTAAATATAATACAAAATAATAATATTATAGATTTAAAAGTTATCATGGACTTTGTTCCTAATCATAGCAGTGATAAACACATTTGGTTTAAAAAGTCTGTCAATAATGATACTCATTATGCAGATTACTATATTTGGAAAGATGCAAAAAATCAAAAGGAAGTGATAAAAAATAACAGTATAACTCCCATCGTGCCAAATAACTGGGTAATGTTTAAAATGAAATATACAGAATATTCTCTCCCGTAGCTTACTTTTTTCTTGCACTTGTAAATGTAGAATTTGATAGTTAAATTAAAAGTTAACGTATCATCTAGTTAAATAATATATAAACAGTTCTAAATCAGTTATATTCATATCAGTTAATATATTAGTCTAAACAGTTTCTTAATCATTTGAAATTACGACAAATATCAGTACGTTACCAATGTACCCCAGAGTCAAAATGTCCCACTATAGACTTGAAA
>NW_021774903.1:0-864 GCF_005508785.2 Acyrthosiphon pisum | reverse complement strand
TTTCTTTTAGAACTAAGATTTTAAAATGTAATACAAGATTCCTTATAGGATAATCTACCTTTATCAAAAAAAAAAAAAGTCTATATGAAACTCAAATTAAATTTTTATGTGCGTTTGAAATTCATATTTTTACAACATTTGACATTCACTCGATTTCTTACGTAACGATTTTCTTATTTTGTTGTAATTAAAAAACGAGTGACGGTAGAATCTTGAAAATTTCACTGAATGTTGAGATTAGCATTTTCTATATACGATAAAATTTTGAAAATAATTTGACTCTTTTTGAGCTGTTTACGGACATTGTAAGTTTTCAATTTTTTTAGTTTTTTTTTCTATAAATATCAATAAAGTTTTATCTATTGGGCCAAAAAGTGTAAAAAATTAATACAGGGTTCCTGATACATTGTTACAATAGCAGTTGAAAAATATTAAAAATACATAGGCACAATTATTTTTTATAAGCATTTGAAGTTGAAATTTTGACAAAATTTATCAAATTTAAAATTGAATAATTATTTTGTAGTTAAAAAATTATAAAATGTTCAACTTTTATATCTAAGGATTGAACATTTAAAACAAGATTCCACGTAAATATTTAACTCTGTTACCAAAAATTCTAAGAAATACATTAGCACGATACCTATTATAGGTCAATTTTTTTTTAATACTATAGATAAGTATACCTATAATAGGTATGTCTAATACCTAGACTGACAAACCGTCTCCGCTCAGAATCGTTTTTCTTATACAGTGATATTATATCATTGAATTCAAATTTAATATTATCCATTATACAGTGACCCACTTGTAACCTACTGTACAGCAGAGCGACATCCACTTACCCACCTTTTTTTCTTACTT
>NW_021774902.1:0-933 GCF_005508785.2 Acyrthosiphon pisum | reverse complement strand
TAGGGAAAAATGGAATTATGAGAAATATTTAAAAATATGTACTTATGACAAAATATGTAAAAATATGTAAAATAAAATATAGTTCATTACAATGGAAATCCCTTGAAACGAATTTATCACTTACCTGAATTAATTTATCAAGTCACAGTAAAAATATGTATTTACATATAAATCCGAGCCCTAGTTATTATCGTATGCTCTTGAAAATCCCTACATTCACGGCAATCGTACACAGTCGACGGCTAACCGAATGTAATTTAAGTTATATAGCATTTAAAACTATGCTTATATATTCTAAATAAATTAACGTAATTATGTACTACTTATGATAATCTTATAAACTAGATTTTGCTCATAGAAATCCCTACACTCGCAGCAATCGTACACAGTCAACGGCTAACCGAATGTAATTTAAGTTAAGGAGCACTTAAAATGATGCTTATGTATTCTAAATATATTAACGTAATTATGTAATACTTATGATAACCTTATAAAATAGATTTTGCTCATAGAAATCCCTACACTCGCAGAAATCGTACACAGTCAACGGCTAACCGAATGTAATTTAAGTTAAGGAGCACTTAAAATTATACTTATGTATTCTAAATATATTAACGTAATTATGTAATACTTATGATAACCTTATAAACTATATTTTGCTCATAGAAATTCCTACACTCGAGGCAATCGTACACAGTCAACGGCTAACCGAATGTAATTTAAGTTAAGGAGCACTTAAAATTATGCTTATGTATTCTAAATATATTAACGTAATTATGTAATACTTATGATAACCTTATAAACTATATTTTGCTCATAGAAATTCCTACACTCGAGGCAATCGTACACAGTCAACGGCTAACCGAATGTAATTTAAGTTAAAGAGCACTTAAAATTATGCTTATATATTCTAAATAGATTAATGTAATTATG
>NW_021774901.1:0-1001 GCF_005508785.2 Acyrthosiphon pisum | reverse complement strand
TTTGAAGTTCGCTCCGGAAATCCTTACAACACAAAATGTATTGAAAGTAAAATTTGTATTAAAAACATCATCAACAGGTATGTCACCAACACTTAGGATAAGAAAAAAAGTAACATTTTCGCAATTAGATTCTGAGTGGAACGATGAATGTATTGATTTTACAATGATGTGTGTTTTTTTTTTTATTTTAGATTCTGAGTGGAACGATGAATGTATTGATTTTACAATGATGTGTGTTTTTTTTTTTATTTTATTTTTTATTTTTATTTTTATTTTTTTTTTTATTTTTTAATTTTTTTTTGTGTCTGTCATCACGTTTTAGGACAGTAAAAGTGCTTGGATTTTCTTCAACAGTACCTTTTCTGATAGGAAAGTGAATCTAGTTGGTACTTTGGGGGGTCAAAAGTAAAATGTTTCCAATAGTTTTCAAACGCGCCGTGAAAAACAAAAGAAAAATTAAGGAAAAACGGGAATTTTTACGCAAAATCTGTTTTCGAGAAAATCGATTTTGGTTTTTGGTGTAACTTTAAAACAAATGACCGTAGATATATGAAATTTTGACTGAATGTTTATCTTAGCATTTTCTATACACCATAACATTTTCAAAATATTTTGATTTATTTTGAGCTCTTTACGGACATTTTCATTTTCCATTTTTTTTTAGTTTTTTTTCTAAAAATATCAATAAAATTTTATTTGTTGGATAAAAAAGCTTGAAAATTTAATAGAAGGCTCCTAGTATATTGTTTCAAAGGCAGATGAAAAATATTAAAAATCGTTAGTCACAGTTTTTTTTTATAAACATTTAAAGTTCAAAAAATGACAAAATATGGAAAAATCACGAAAATTTGCAAATTATTTCGAGTTAGAAATTCATAAAAATTTTTCTTTTTAAATCTAAGATATGAAAATGTAATACAAGATTCCTTAAAAGATTGTCTACCTTTATCAAACAAAAATTATCTATAAGGAAGTCAAATTAAATTTTTATGATCGTTTGA
>NW_021774900.1:13073-13780 GCF_005508785.2 Acyrthosiphon pisum | reverse complement strand
ATATTATCACTTATTTATTGTTGAGAAGTAAATATGTTTATACCTATATGGAGTAAAGGTAGGTACCTACTTAAATAGAATTTTCGATAAGCCTCGTCAATTGTCACAATCAAAACTTATCTTAAGACTGCGAGCCATTACAATTTTATCAGATATTTAACAGAACGTTTAATAATTTATAGTTAGTTTCCCTCTTGTCTACGACCGATGTAGAGTACCGTATATTGCACGTTTCGTATTTTGTCGTGAACGTATTTGATTTATTAAATCACTCAGTTATGCCTAAAGTTAAAAGCTCTTGTTCTAACCGACTAAGAGGTTTTGTAAAAGAATTTGGAGAGCACGTTTTAACTACCGATGGATCAATCCTTTATTGCAAATTATGCGAAGTTAATGTCGGTAGTGAACGTCGGTTTACTGTTGAACAGCATATGAACATCGCTAAACATATTCGATTAAGTAAACAAAAAGAAAAAATTATATACAACAATTAATATCAAACACAAACATTTTCAATTTGTCTATAATAATAAATATTTATTGCATTTTTTGTCCGAAAATTTCTTTACTTTTTAATGCATATTTTTCAAATTTTTCATGCATATTTAGGTGATTTTTAGTGCATAAGTGCATACATATTCATACATTTTTTAGTGCATAAATATCCTAACCCTACTGATAACTGATAAGTTAAAACAAATACAAAA
>NW_021774900.1:0-9372 GCF_005508785.2 Acyrthosiphon pisum | reverse complement strand
CGTGTTTACACGAATCGACTATCGAGTATCGATGTATCATGGCATACAGCATAAGGATATTTCCACGAAAAACCTAAGCCCCCAGTATTCTAAAAATAATCAAAATATTATTCATCAATGTATGTGTCCGCCGCGCCGGTCCGCGTCGTCGCGACGTCGCGTCGAACATACGATAACGATTATTACGGTAATGGCGAATCTTTAGTCTATTGTCTATACAGTGGACTGTAGTGTATCCCAATCCCACTGGAGTACTGGACGACGTTTGATCAGCCGTCAGCAATTGAGCAATATAATGAATACTAAGGAGAAATTAAGTAAATTTTTATTCGTCTCTAATTGTATTAAAGTAAGTAAATAATTGTAATAAAGTGGCTAGTACCTACCTCTAATATCATTAACGTTTATTAATCATAAGCAGTGATTGGACTTGAAAGTTGAAAGTAGGTAGTGTAAAAAGTGTATTTATTATAATTGGAATTTTTTAGCATATTAATGAAAACCAAAGTGTTAAAAACAAATTTGAAGAAATTGATTCAGATCAATATGATCATGTTAAATTAAAAAGATCAAAAATAAATGATTATTTTAGCACTCAAGTAAGTAACAAAAAATACTTTTTGTTGTTTAAAATAAAAATCACATCATAATCATTATAACATGTTAACATAATGTATATTGTATATTTTATTAAAAAATTATATTTATATTATAAATTTTATACAAAGCTAGTTGAATTTTTGTAAAGAATGTTATAATTACACTGTTTTTAATTTTATACATGGTACATTTTTAAAAATGTTTAAAAATGTACTGTGTATAGAATTAAAAAAAGTGCACTAATAACATTGTTTACAAAACTGGATTACCGGGACAAAAGTTAAACAAGCTTTGTATAAAATCTGTAATTCAATATTTTTTTATTATTTTAATAATAAAAAAATACCTAATACCTATATGGAAAAAATGCATTAAATAATCATTATCAAGATTCAATCTTTCAAAATGTATAACAATTATTACCTATGTAACCCTTTAACATGCATAATTCATCTAATATACTAATTAGTTATTACTTATATTACTTATTTGTAGGAATTATCAATACCGTCCAGTTCAGGCAGTTCACATTTACCAACAAACAGTGAAAACAAGGTAAATATGTACAATCAATAATATTACACAGTGTACTTTAAAAATGTTTTATAAAACTACAATATTAGTACAATTATATTTTGCAGTTGGAAGATATAATTTTACTGAAGCCAGATATTGGATTTTACATTGGAAAAACAAACATTGATGATTACAAAAAAAAAGCAATATTGGAAAATCACTGGTATCCACCTGAAGATTATGTTTTTCCACACTCTGAGCATAATCGTAATAATAAAGCCCGTAAACGATATCCATCATTTAAACATTTAAAATCATATAACTGGTTAGTTTTGTCAGATCTATGTCGAGGATTGTTTTGCAAATATTGTTTCCTGTTTGCGCCTTCTACCGCATCGAATAATCAATTAAATATACTTGTTAAAAAACCATTGATAACATTTGCAAAACTAGATGGCCAAGATGGTACGCTTAATATGCGTTCAAGAAATAAATATCATCATAATGCTGTTCAGTCTGGAAAAATCTTTCTACAAACTTACTTATGTCCGGAAAAAGACATTATTAATCAAGTATGTTCACAAAGAGTGCAACAAATCAAAGACAATCGTGAAAGGTTACGCCCAATTATAGAGTCATTAATATTTTGTGGTCGGCAGAATATTCCTCTGAGAGGTCATAGAGATGATGGGTCATTAATAGATACTGATGGGAATGACAATATATCTATAACATCAAATGAAGGAAATTTCAGAGAACTACTTCGATTACGAATACGTTCGGGTGATGAAAAATTAAAAAAACATATTTAAACTACTTCATCTCGTTCAACATACATTGGGAAAAATACTCAAAATGATATCTTAAACTGTATTGGTAAAGTTATTAAAACACATGTTGTGGACAACGTTAAAAAGGCTGGTGTATATTCGATAATGTTTGATGAAACTACGGATATTTCATGCACCGAGCAACTTAATTTAGTATTGAGGTATGTGATAAATAATGAATTTCATGAAGATTTTGTAACATTTTTGGATGCTTACCAATCTATTAGACAAGAAGATAAATCAAATTCCGGGGAGTCAAAGCTTACTGGACATGCTCTTGGACATATTGTTATTGATGTTTTAACTAAAGATTTTGGGATTGACTTAAAATTATGTTTTGGAATTGGTACTGATGGGTGTAGTGTGATGATATCGCAAGATTGTGGAGCGGTAACAGAAATTTTAAAACAGTGTACAAATGCTGTTCGTTGCCCTTGTTATAACCATGCATTAAACAACTCTTTGGCCCAGTCATCTAAAATAGTTTCAGTAAGAAATACGATTGGAACATTAAAAGAAATAATTTCATTTTTTAATGCTTCAGCAAAAAGACATTTAGTTTTGAAAAATATCCTTGGCAAAACCTTAACTGGTTTGTGCCAGACCAGATGTATTGAGATGCATGATGGTATCTTGCAATTTAAATCAGCTCTCCCTAAGGTAATATTATATTCATACATTTATATGTATATTGGTTATTAATTATTTTTAATATGAATTTGTTTAGATTGTTGAAGCACTAACTGAAGTATCAATGTGGTCAGAAAGAATATCATCTAGCAAAGCTTCAATTTTGTTGTCAGCCATAAACAATAGTGAGTTTATTAATATGTATATTAGCTATGGTTGATGTACTTAAACTAACAATGCCAATATCACGATTTTTGCAATCAACGTCATTGGACTTAGCAAATGCTTCTTCATCAATAGATGGGATAAAATAAATTTTAGAGGAAAAACGTAAAAATTGTGTTTCTGAATTTAAAGCAATTTTTTCAAATGCAAGTGACTTAGCTACAGTTATTGGATTTGACTTAAGAATGCCTAGAATACTTGGGAAACAAATAAATCGTAGCAATTATCAAGCGAAAGATACTGAACAATATTATTTGCGAAGTATTTACATACCACTATTGGACACTGTGAAAACAGATATGACTGTTGAACACAAAGTGTAATCGTTGTTGCATAATGTCCATGGTGCACTTTTGTGCCTATAAATAAAGAAAGTCACGATTACCGGCGAACCCTCCGCCCGACCACAACCTACCAGTCAGTCTTGTCCGACCAACGGTGCCGACGTGCCGTATTGTGGTTGTGTGTGTCAAAAAATTGTTATTGTGCACTTTCTACCGCAACCCGTCTACACATAATACTTACCCACAACATCATCATGGACCACCATATTCAACTTCCGATGGTTTTGTGAGTCGGCTGTCAGCCACATACCATTTATTATTTTTACTATATATTTCACCTCTTATTATTATTTCGGCTGTCAGCCACTTTATATAATTTATTTATTGTCATATTATAATTTTACATATATATAGTATATTATATACCTTATCCCCCTATTGGTCGCGACCGCCCCCAATAATGTTATGATACTTTGTTTTTGCATTTAATATAACCTATACAAATAGTTCAAAGTAAAAATGATCTTGTATTTGCGCAACCCTCATGTCCGTTGATAATCTAACAACGTCGAGCAACACCCGCGATCTGTGATCAACGGCTGTTCACGTTACATTTTGGTCCTTCGAACCGGATGCAGAGTTGTCTAAAGGGATATTTTGAATTTGTGAATTACTAAATAGGTACTTAAAAACAAAAATAATGTAATTTTGTACACTCATAATTTCTGTTACTTCAATCACACTGTATAAATTGTATCTCATTTCCTTTCCATTGGGTATGTATTTTGGTTTGGGTCGAAGTCATTATCAGTTATTGTCGTCTGCGGTATCCAAAGGTCGAAATATGCAAATTCCTGGTCGTTAAAATTTTATCATTATGAGAAATAACATTTAGTCGTCGTCGTGGCTCGTATCTATTTTTCGATTAATCGTATCGTCGGGACCACATTACAGGTAGCAATCAATATATCTAATTATGTTCCAATTAGCGATATAACACAAATCACGACACGTAATTAAGCTAATTGCCCGTGACCCGTCATCGTGTAAATCCTAATCGATTTACGATATCATAATTCAGATTGTGCTACCGGAAACATATATATTATTATACGTACCACTCGACTACATTAGCCATGCCGCAAGGAGACTATGCTACCGAGAGGGACGAGCGCGCTCTAAGACGCGTCATCGTGAAGCGCAACGAACTTGTTGAGCACATGAAAATATTGTATGACCTCGCGGTAACATTACAAACAGATAAAAGCGTTGTGCCCATATTTCTTGCTCGCAATAGAGATGTCGAAAACTACGTCAGCGATCTCAACTTGGAGACTGATGTTATTCTTGATCAATTAATCGTTTTAGATAGAGATAGTGAATATGGAACGCAACATGTACCGATAAAAAGGACGTTTATGGAGCAATACTATTTTGTAATTGCAATCAACTCCACCTTAGGTTTGGATGGCCGCGCGAACGCATACCCTGCACCATCAAGTTCCCAATGTCAATTACCGAAGATACAGTTACCTATATTTGATGGTGACCTATTACAATGGCGATCGTATCGTGATACATTTTCGTCATTAGTTCATGAAAATCCTAATCTGCCACAAGTTGACAAGTTTCACTACTTAATTTCATCTGTTACGGGTTCCGCTGCCTCTTGTGTCCGTGGTCTTCCGATCACAGAAGATAATTATAATATTGTTTGGAATAATTTGCATACTCGTTATGATAATAAGCGTGTACTAGCTACGGCTCATTTGGACTCAATATTTCGATTTGCACCATTACAAAAAGAGTCATTATCAGGTCTAGAGAGCTTCTTGAGTACATTTCAAGCGAACATAGCGTCAATCAAGGCTCTTGGTGTCGACGATTTTGAAGGTTTCTTATTGTTCTACGTGGCTTCGAGAGTATAGATCCAATAACCAAACGATTGTTCGAGTCCACGCATCACGATGTAACCACTCCGACCATTGACCTATTGCTATCATTTATTCAAACACGTTGTAATATTTTACACAATTCGTCATCTGTAAGCTGTCATCAATCAAATCAACAACCACAAAAATGCGTTCGTAGTAAGACCTCATTGATGACATTAAATGATACCAAACTATGCATAAAATGTAAAGGTACACATTTCCTACATCAATGCCCTAACTTTATTCAATTTAATGTTCACCAACGTTTTAAATTCGCTCAAGCGAATCGATTGTGTATGAATTGTTTAAGCCCACAACACAAAACATCTGAGTGTACTTCCATACATACGTGTCGACAATGTTCTGGCAAGCATCACACTATGGTACATTTTGACAAAACTATTAAAAAGAAAGAGGTAACGTCTATGGCGTCAAACCATCCCGCACATTCAGTGAGTATTCCTGAACCAGTTAGTACACCCGCTGAACCACCATTTAATGGAACAACACGTACAGCAAGCAATGTTATATTGGGAACAGTCGTTATCCGAATTCGCAATTACTTGGGCCAGTGGACTAACGTCCGGACTCTGTTAGATACTGGTTCACAAATATCAGTAATAACAAACGCATGTGTGACGCGGTTAGGTTTACAACGTCGTCACTGCAAAACAGAAATAACCGGGTTATCACAGACTATCGTAACAGCTACCAAAGGAAGTACATGGTGCACTTTTGTGCCTATAAATAAAGAAAGTCCTCAGATATCATGCGAACCATTAATTTTGTCACGCATAACAGGTCCCATGCCGACAATGACATTAAGTTCCAATATTCGCCGAACGTATAGTCACATCGAATTTGGTGACCCTCACTTTGATACACCTGGACCCATTGAGTTTCTAGTGGGAGCCGATATTTATGCAAACATATTTGGCAACTGTTCGCGTATAATACACACTCCAGGTTTACCGTCAGCATATGAGACACTTTTTGGTTGGATAATCATAGGTCAGTCGACTGTCAACACTTCGTCGTCACCGGTATCATTACTACTTATGGCCGAACCATCTATCGACAATATGTTATGTAAGTTCTGGGAACTTGAAGAACCCACAAAATCAACATTGCCGTTCACCGATGACCAGAAATGTGAAGATCATTTCAATCGCACTACGAAACGAGACTCTACAGGACGTTACTCAGTTTCTTTTCCGTTTCGTATGAACCCATCTCACCTCGGAGACTCACACGCAATGGCACTTTCGAGATTTTATACTTTAGAACGCAAGTTATTAAAAGATCGTGAACTATATACTCAGTATTGTGCGTTTATGAAAGAATATGAAGATCTTGGCCATATGATCATTGCTCGTCAGCCCGGTAAATATTACATTCCCCACCACGCCACTATGATAGTATCCAATACCGTCGTCGGATTAGTGATGCAGTAAGTTGTGAACTCGCATGTAAATACGTTAGGTGGAAATGACGAATAATTAATGTTGTTAACGCAGATTCTTTGGGCAATAGAATGGGATGATGCATAGTTTCAGGTGCGTTCGATTGACATATGCGGCCTCCAACTCGAATTATACCACATGCATCAACAAACGGTGAAAGTTGCGCTAGTGATCGAGGTGAAACCTTGGCATCTTTGTTTTGCAACGTGGATAGTAAGTTTGAAAAACTGTTGTATTGTGTTATGATAACAAGTGGAGTGATGGCATTATCTAGCTCCTCACGTGACAGGGGTCCCATTGACGTTCGAATACGTCTGGTTCGTTGGCAGAATCGTATGATCCACGCTGTAACGCGTATCAACCGTGTTAACGACGAAAACTTATCTAACCAATCTGAACGCGCATCGGATACTAGAATATTACAAGCATATTGATAAAATAAAGCTTTCGTGTAAGTATGGATATACATCCGTTTGTTGGATTGAAATACGTATTTCATCATTATTATTAAATGAGGTTGTATACGGTGTATATGAATGATATTCAATTTTAGTAATTTTAGAATCCGGTTCATAGTATGAAGTTATGTCTAAAATATCACTCTCAGGCATTCTGCTTTAATTGATAACCCAGAGCTTGTAAAATATTTTTATTTTTTAACGTTAATTTCTTTACTTTGTTTGATGTTGCTGCTATCACTTTAGTCTTATGACTACTCGAACTGCTCCTAAGTAGTGGGTTTATATTGAATTTTAATCCCATCTCAACACCCGTAGCTTTATATCTATCGTCTAAATTTTTACTTGTTGCATACACAATATCGTGATCACGACAAGCAGCATCCAATGGGTTTATTCCTTTATCACCACGATCTAACCTCTTTTTTAATTTCGTACCAGGACCGCAATACTGATATCCTGAAACATGGGCTTCGAACGGCAGACTATTTATAAGAGAATTGACAAATCCTCTCCCAATCTTGATTGACTTACACTTAGAGCTGAACGCTTCATCGATAACTGATTATAAATTGGAAAATTCTAGAGTATTTATGAGAAAATAATATGAATTTTATTGAACAGAAAGATAAATTGGATGTTATAAATGTAGATGTTCAGATGGTAAAAAAAACCATCAAGACATGGATCGTTATTACCTGATACAATACGTGCTATACTAGTTGGTCCTAGTGGTTCAGGAAAAACAAATATAATGTATAAGCTGATCACCCATGCGAACGGGGTGAGATTTGAAAATATTTATTTATACTCTAAAACCTCTGATCAGGAAAAATATGTTTTACTAAAAAAAATAATAAATTATATACAAGGTGCCAATTTTTTCATATTTACAAGTGCTAATAAGGTAATAAACCGAACTTGACTAAGAAAAATTCTATTATAATTTTTGATGATGTAATATGTGGTCCGCAATCTGTAATCAGAGAATACTTCAGCGTTGGAAGACATTCAGGTGCTAGCTCTGTATTTTATTTAGCACAAACATATTCTAAAATATCGAAATAGCTAATAAGAGATAACTCAAACTTTTTAATGATACTGAAACAAGACGATACAAATTTACGACATATATTCAACGATCATTCATCAGCAGATATGGATTTCACAGAATTTCGGAAAATGTCTCATTTATGTTGGAATCACAGTGATTACGGGTTTCTGGTCATCGATAAAACTCGAGAAATGAATGAAGGAAGATATAGATGCGGTTTCCATACGTTTATTAAAATAAAATAAATTAGTATTGTATTATGTCAACATACATGTATAAGAATGCATGCAAGTTCTTACTCATGGTCATTGTGATATGAGCCTACAAGGAGAATATCTAATAATGTATGATTGGAAAAATAGCAAAGAAGTGTCATTTGACGTTGGATTTCATCCTGGTGATAAAATGAACTGTATTCATATAAAATACAAAAATTATGTCGTGAAAATGACCTGGGGATTTTACCTATCATTAATACGTATACTTATGGAAATAAAATATTCTATTTATGCCGAATCTGAGATTTTACCATTACTTATTAAGGAAGACAAAATCGTTTCAATAATCAAAAATGATGAAGGCGAAAAAATGGTGACAATACAATGTGGAGATCAAAACATTATTATGGATGAAGACGCTGTGAACGTATTTATGCCTGTATATAGCGATACCTACTCGACGGCGGCGCCGCGGGCCGTCTGCTTTCCGCGACGCCTCCCAGAGAGAGAGTGCGGCCGCAAAGTAGTGTAGCCGGGAACGCGAATAAGTCTTCGACGGGGCCGTGCGAGGTCCGTAAAGGCGGTGAAACTCGAATTTTGGAAAAAAATCAAAACATTTTCGTTAAATATGATAAGGCGGAAGCGATAGCGAAATGTAAATAACTAAAAAGAAAGTGAAAAAAAATTCAGTTTAACACGGCCGTCACAAATTAAATCGAATCCAGGCGGCCGGATCGAAACCACTGTAGTGATCCCTCACTAACGCTCACAATTTTTGAATCCAACGACGTTGATGATGAAGAGGGTTTTCAAAGGAGAGATTTGCAGATGACAAGTGTTACAGTAAATAGTTATAAGTAATTTATTTAAAATAAACAAAGTATTTAAAAGTTATATAAATTTGAGGACAGAGTGACAAGCGACTGCCCGAGAAATCAGCGTGTGCGTAGTGCAGCTCTGTACTAATTCTAATTTTACTATAGACCTTATCCTATATTTATATAAAATCTATACGGATACAAACGTACACGGTAGAGTCCAGGAGATGGATATTTGAAAGGAAACCGGTGCTGGACGTGGTTATTGCCAAAGCATCCCTTTTTTATGATCGGCAATTAAATTGCAGGTGCAAATTTGAATAAGCTTGTTTTCGTCTTCCA
>NW_021774899.1:2229-4599 GCF_005508785.2 Acyrthosiphon pisum | reverse complement strand
TGGTCATGAACTTGGTCATGAACAGGGTTCAGGGCTAAAAAGAGCCTAAAGTCTTCAAAATAAACACATATAATTTTTTTAAATAAAAAAGCAATTTCTAAAACGGCTACTCTTTCCCTTCAGGTTCCAAAATAAAAATGTAATTTATTTTAAGACTTTCTATTTTTTGATAATTATTGTTATTGCTTGCATTATTTTAAAGTAGAAAATATACATTTGAAACTATTAATGCATTAAAAAGAAACCACCTAAATAAATAAAAATAAGCACTACATTTTATATATTTTGAAATCTAACCTATACCAGATTTTTTCAAGACATTAAATTAAGCAAATTCTTGGCTCAAACTCTGTTCATGACATTGAAATGAGTTTTTACAAAAATATAATTATTTAAGTTTATCGGTGCCCTATGTATTTGGATGTATATTATTGTTATTTAAATAATGATTAAATTTATGTGATTGGTCAAAAAGAAAAAAATATGCGACCAAATATGTTACAACTATTGAAGCAACTTATGGCGGATTATTTATATTATACTTAAATTTAATTTTATATTGAAATTGTAAAAACTAAAAAAATTGTATCCCTAGTTTTTAATCAGTTGAAAGCTAATATATTTATTATAATGTACCTATTATTAACCTGTTAAAAATATTATTCAAATGTATTGAGTCTATACTATAGGCGGTATAGACTATAGACATATTATAGTATATTCAGAATTGTAAATTGTATATAAATGAACTTAACTGTTTAATATAATATGTAATTCATAATATTATTGTTTTATAAATAAATAATTATTAATATCAAATCTTCAAAATATTACCTATTCTGTGATACTACTAAGTAAATAAAAAATAAATTGGTCCAACAAATATTTCATCTTTCAAGTTAATTAGGTATGTATACGTCATAGATATTACAGAATTAATAGGCCATTTTTAAAAATATAGAATAACAATATAATATTGTTATTACTTATTATTTAAAAAATAATTTATATTTTATAGGTATTCATTTTTTTGTAATATTTTCTGTTCATGTTTATCCATTATGATAAGCTTAATAAATTTCCTAGACACAGAATAAATTTAATTTAATCTATTTTGTGCCCTAAATATCCATTATGTAATCTGTAATACCTGTAATAGTATGAATATTGAATTCCTAGCTATATAAAAAAAGTTCCTATTTATTTTCAATAGTAGGTAGGTAAATTAGTACATATGTATAACCTATGACTATAAGGCCGTAGGGCAATAGGATAGACACATAGTCTATCTACAAATATACAAATTGTATTAAGAGGACGCTACTCATACATTTGTTGTCTCCGTCATACGACAGCAAATTGTCGTTCACTAGTTTCAATAATATGCTGTTAGTTTTGATACTAGAGTGAATTGACTAATTATAAAACTTTTAGGTCAGAACATTATCTGTGCTTAAGCGTTGCCAATTTTTCAAAATTTTCATTTTCAAGCAAGATAAAAAAAAAAACTGTTTGTTTGGACAAACAGTCCAAAAATATGTTGACCACCTCGTAGTTCCGATCTGACGGATTATTTTCTTTGGTAATTCTTTTTCTATTAATTATCTCAATGATACCAGCATATACCAGTGATAAAACTGCAGTGACGCCCACGTTGCCACTCGCTCACAGCGCTGCGCTCGGACAAAAAAATCGAAAATATCCCTCGAGTTTCTACCACGGCTATAGATAGTATAGATACTATCTTTAATCGTGGTTTCTACGCAACATTACGTCCTCAGAACGATAATTATCATTGATGTATTTATATAAAACAAAAAATTGTTTCCGGGTGAATTTTACCGCTACCGCCACAGTGTGTGAGCCTTTAACTATTGTAGCCCGTATAGGTACAAAGTACAATGATTATCAAACCTTGGATTGAACGATATCGATTTTATTACATTTAACTTCTGGTCTTTACAAATGGAAAATACTACATAGTTATGCTGCAATAACGTATGAGCCATGGGGTGAAATGCATGAAACCCTGCTGGATGGGCCTATACGCTACACTATGTGCATAAAATGTCCTTACTATATTAATTTGAATTGTGTAATTACTCTGGGACATAAAAATCCTAATTGTTGCGGTACCTACAACTGACTAGGTATACACATTTACACACAAACACCTCCCAGAACAACTCAACTTTGAAGGACAATATCTCATCAACGGATTAACAAAAAATGAAAATTTAAACGTGATAATTCATAAAAAAAATAGCATTATTAATTTATGAAATTTTAAGTATAGGTTACCATTTGAAAATCAAAAGTTGATAGTAGTTTACCTAATTAATATAAGGGTGAAAAATATAAAACATTTAT
>NW_021774899.1:0-2129 GCF_005508785.2 Acyrthosiphon pisum | reverse complement strand
AAAGTTTGTTTTAATTTTTGAATACATGTTATATCTTTACTCATATTTTGCATAACTGCAAAACGAACATTTTGATTAAACTGTATCATCATTTGAAATAAATTTTTCATACTCCTGGGCTTCTAAGTAAAGTAAAATTGTTTATTGGCTCATAATAATATTAGTAAACAATTTAAGAGATTTGGTATGAACTTGGTCATGAACAGGGTTCAGGGCTAAAAAGAGCCTAAAGTCTTCAAAATAAACACATATAATTTTTTTAAATAAAAAAGCAATTTCTAAAACAGCTACTCTTTCCCTTCAGGTTCCAAAATAAAAATGTAATTTTTTTTAAGACTAGTTTTTGATCATTATTGTTATTGCTTGCATTATTTTAAAGTAGAAAATATACATTTGAAACTATTAATGCATTAAAAAGAAACCACCTAAATAAATAAAAATAAGCACTACATTTTATATATTTTGAAATCTAACCTATACCAGATTTTTTCAAGACATTAAATTAAGCAAATTCTTGGCTCAAACTCTGTTCATGACATTGAAATGAGTTTTTACAAAAATATAATTATTTAAGTTTATCGGTGCCCTATGTATTTGGATGTATATTATTGTTATTTAAATAATGATTAAATTTATGTGATTGGTCAAAAAGAAAAAAATATGCGACCAAATATGTTACAACTATTGAAGCAACTTATGGCGGATTATTTATATTATACTTAAATTTAATTTTATATTGAAATTGTAAAAACTAAAAAAATTGTATCCCTAGTTTTTAATCAGTTGAAAGCTAATATATTTATTATAATGTACCTATTATTAACCTGTTAAAAATATTATTAGTATATTCAGAATTGTAAATTGTATAGGTAATAATGAACTTAACTATTTAATATAATATGTAATTCATAATATTATCGTTTTATAAATAAATAATTATTAATATCAAATCTTCAAAATATTACCTATTCTGTGATACTACTAAGTAAATAAAAAATAAATTGGTCCAACAAATATTTCATCTTTCAAGTTAATTAGGTATGTATACGTTGTAATATCCTCGATGTTGGGCTGGTCAGATTAATATTCTGATAGCCGTTAACTACGAGTATATTATGATTTTGCAGGAAGCGAGACCGCTCGTGTTGATGATGAAGTTGTTGACAGGGTAGTTATAAATGAATGTACACAGATGAAAGATACTTTGTAGTTTTATTTAAATGCTCTTCAGTAATAAATGACAAGTTACTACACAGAGTGACGTGAAGGTGCTTGTTGTGCTCTGGAGTAGACACGTCTGAATACAGGCTGTTTCAGGCTCCCTTTTATATTCGGGTCCCTGCTCCCCCTGCCTATCGGTTCGCTATCTTGTCTCTACCGGATGCGATCCGTGTGACCATCGACTCAACCTACGCATTTGCAATATTCCTATCTAATCTGAGTATTTGCCATAGTGTTCTGACAGCTAGTTTATTTATCGTGCAGTGCGTCATCTCTTCTGTGAATTTACTAAATTCTTATCGGTTACCACATCCTGGTCCATAAATGCGTACATATACATATACGTATATCTACTCGTGATTTTAGCAATCCCCTTATCCTGACAACTGATTCGTGATTTGCGTTTTAATATTGATCGTGAATAAACACTTGACTATTGCCAAAATTGTTTAAAGGAGGTCGACTACCTACTTGCTTATTCCTACTTTTAACTATTCATATACCTATAATGATATTTATGCGTTGTGAGTAAACGGTTACTATCCGTTACACCTCCCCCCTAAAAAGTTCATTTTTATCGCCTAACCGAGAAAAATTAACTCAATTTAATTCTCCGTCACTTCGAGCACCTTCCTAAAAGTTTACATTTATCAATTATTTCATTTTTATGTTTACATATGTTTGGTTACAATTATATAATTTAGATACATTACTATTTTCAAGAATATGTAGTACAATCCACAACATATTTCTTGTTACATATGTCAATTATTATTACCAAAGATACAAAGTACAATACACAATATATTATAATTATTATAATCATAATAAGTATATATTACAATCAGTTTTTATTTATGTTAGTATTTTAACAATATTTCTCTTTAGTTTTACAATAATAATCTTAT
>NW_021774898.1:0-1025 GCF_005508785.2 Acyrthosiphon pisum | reverse complement strand
TTTAGGGCAGTATAAAAACGCTGAAATTTTCTTCAATAGCATTTTTCTGGTAGGAAAGTAAATCTAGTAGATAAAAATTCCCAGTAGTTTCAAAAGTGCAGGGAAAAACAAAAAAATTAACGATAAGCGGGATTTTTTTATGTAAAATCGGTTTTTGACAAAATCAATTTTGTTTTTTAGTGTAACTATACAGACACATGATATTTTCCCTGAATGTTTATATTAGCATTTTCTTTACACCACAAAATTTTAAAATATTTTAACTTGTTTTGAAATGTTAACGGACATTTTAAGTTTACAATTTTAGATTCTGAGTGGAACGATGAATGTATTGATTTTACAATGATGTGTGTTTTTTTATTTTTGTGTCTGTCATCACGGTTTGGGGCAGTAAAACTGCTTCGATTTTCTTCAACAGTATCTTGTTTGATGGGAAAGTGAATCTAGTTGGTGCATTCGGGAGGTTAAAATTTGAAATTTCCAATAGTTTTCAAAAGCGCCGTGAAAAACAAAAGAAAAATTAAGGAAAAACGGGAATTTTTACGCAAAATCTGTTTTCGAGAAAATTGATTTTGGTTTTTTGTGTAACTTTAAAACGAATGACTGTAGATACATGAAATTTTCACTGGTTGTTTATATTTCCATTTTCTATACATGATGCAATTTTCAAAATATTTTGATTTGTTTTGAGCTGTTTACGGACAATTTCAGTTTCCAATTTAATTAGTTTTTTTTTTCTATAAATGTCAATAAAACTTTATTTGTTGAGTAAAAATACTTGAAAATTTAATACAAGGCTCCTACTATATCGTTACAATGAGATCTGAAAAATATTAAAAATCATTAGTCACAGTTTTTTTTTATTAGCATTTAAAGTTCAAAAATTGACAAAATATGGAAAAATCACGAAAATTACCTAATTATGTTGAGTTTATAATTCGTAAAAATTTTTCTTTTTAGAACTAAGATTTTAAAGTGTAATACAAGATTCCTTATAGGATAATCTACCTTTATCAAAAAAAAAA
>NW_021774897.1:0-3950 GCF_005508785.2 Acyrthosiphon pisum | reverse complement strand
AGCAAATTAGTGTGTCTTTATAAATATTTCAGTTAAATCATGATAAGGACAAGTTAAATAATTAAGTGGTAAATACTGAACAAGTGATTCATAAAGAGATTTTTTAAGATTACTCTTGAACACAAATTTATTGAAATTAAAATTAAACATTTGTATAATTTAACTAAAAATATTCATAGCTTCTTCATTGGGATATTGTAAGTTACAGTCTTCATACATACGGGCTTCAATAACTATAATATGTTAATATAACATATGTTCTTTCAAAACTGCATCTGATTTCATAGTTGTCATAAAATGATTGAAATTTTTGGTGATTTTTCGATTTTTTTCATGACCCAGCCAGTGACATATGCTCTGCTATTTGAATTAATTGAATCATATAGTGCAGTGGTCAGTGGCGTGGCCATGATTTTTTTTATGGGGGTTTTTTTTTTTTGATAAAATGTAACTTGTGAATGATTTCACACTCCCTGAAATGTAGTCATAAAATGTTTAAATAAATTATACTATACGTTAAACTTCTAAATATTTATTTAAAATAATTTGTTTTCCTTTTTTTTTAAATAATTATAATGCAAAATATATTTCCAAAAAACAATATATTTATAGATATGTTATATCAGTCTAATACGATGACTTTTTCTTGCCATATTTTCGATTACTTCTTCAACTGTCACCTCTACGTCACGGTGAATGTTCATTAATGCTAACCCGTTCAGTCGATTTTCGGTTATAGTGTTCCTAAGATATGTTTTTAACCACCTAAGTGTCAAAAATGATCTTTCACTAGTAGTAGGAGTGACTGGTAAAGAAGCTAAAATAATTAAAAGTTTGTATATTGAAGGGTATATGGGTATACATAAATTAAGTGAATGTGAACTACAGTGTAAATACAATGCTAGTGGGTATGATTCTTTCACTATTGCTTGCACTCCGTTAAATTTTCCTTGCATTGTAGATGCCCCATCATAACCTTGACCACGTAAATTAATGCCTATACTTTGTAGAGTATCCAACAATACTTTAGCTAAGCCTTTGCCACTTACATCTACCACTGGAACAAATTTCAGAAAGTCTTCCCTTAAAGTTTTTGTTTCTTTATCAAAGTAGCGTACACACAAACTAAATAGTTCAACGCCGGAAATATCACAAGTCTCGTCAGCCAGAACTGTGTAACATTTAGATTGATTAATTTTATATACTAACTTATTAATAACAATATGGTTAATTGTATCAATTATTTCATTTTGTAATTCTGGACTTGTATACATATCGTTCTTTTTACAATTTTGTAAATAATTTTTAAGTATTAAGTCACCTCCACTTACATGGTATCTTAAAAATGCTCTGAAATTTCCATCGTTTTCTGTAGAATATAGTTCATCAAGTTGAAAGTGACCACTATTTTTGTGACCTCGTAATGCCAATCCTTGATGCCCACACAATATAATAGTCTCAATAATTGGACATGATATTTGCCTATTTTGTTCAATTTCAAGTTTAAGGTTGTTGTCTAATTGAACGGCAATATTATTTTGTTTTTTTATTGAACACTGATAAAAATCCATCAACTTTTGAAATTATATTTATTTTTTTGATGTTCATTAAATTTATCAATCGCAT
This sequence comes from Acyrthosiphon pisum, assembly GCF_005508785.2. NCBI lineage: Eukaryota > Metazoa > Arthropoda > Insecta > Hemiptera > Aphididae > Acyrthosiphon > Acyrthosiphon pisum. The sequence continues at coordinate 2,324 of NW_021774897.1, read as the reverse complement.
GGGTCTAATCCAGGGTTGCCAACTATCCAGTTAAAAAAATCGGGACTTTTTTCCAATATGAGAACATTTTTTTAAGGTTTTAATATATTATAAAGGCAATCATTTCTGGCATAACATATTATAATATAAGATATAACTATATAAGTACGGATATATTTGCTCTCTATATGTATATACTTTATTATTATAAATTGTATAACAAACATAATGTTGAATAAAATAATAATAATAATAAAAATATAATATTTTAGACGGAATTTTTAATAAAAAAAAAGTATTATAAATTATAAATTGTAAATAATTAGTATAATTGTAAATATTTGAATCGGAAAAGATTTTAGGAAGCAACTTAAAATCACAATCAAGAGAATTATAAGATAAGTTATGTTTTATATTATGAAAAATTTTAGAAACTTCTGCCAAATTAACTTGTTGACTTTCCAATGTATTTTTGGTAACAAAAAATGAATTTATTGAACATAATTGTTTACTAGAACTTTCTTTTTGTCTATGAGAAACGCTATTTGCATGGTGTTGCACATCAGATTTACCACCATGAGTAATTAAAAAGTCTTTCTTACATACCTTACAATTACCAAACAAATTGTTATTTTCTGATTTTCTAAGCCAAGTATATGAATTTAACCACACATCACGAAAAGTACAAAGACGTTTTACCTTTTTTGGTGGAGTATGGTCATTATTAGTAATATTTTGTTCTTCAGAGTCACTCATTATTATATGCACACACTGCAGTACACCAATAAAAAGTACTTTAATCGAAAAATGCACGGACAAATATTAATAAGCTGAATACGATATTAATCGAACGAATTATTATACAATATACTAAGCACAAACTATAATGCCATCACATCACCGTAAGCACCGCGTAACTGAACGCATACAGCGTATTATACCATTATAATAAAACGCTATTACTGATTACTATACAGATAAAATAAACATATCTACGTATATCTTGGTAATTGGTTGGATATTATTTATAAATAAGTAATAACTGTAATGTTCAAATGCCATAGTATCTATAAATATAATAATAGATTATTGCTTTTTACTCGATAACGAATGAAACATTTTATCGTTGATTATAAATTGTTTAGTTTCTTAGTAATTTCCTTATGTCCCGGGAAAAATATATCCCGCATAAATTTTGATCGGGACGCGGGAAAAAAATCTCAAAATCGTGAATGCCCCGCAAAAATCGGGACGGTTGGCAACCCTGGTCTAATCGTCAAATTTAGTTACTACAAACTTCCCAAGTTTTTGAGAACAAACTTCTTCAGAACTAAATGAAATGCAATATTTACAGTATACACCATTTTGAGATTTTGAATATGCCAACCACTTCCATCGATCAAGCCATTTATACTGAAATTTTAGATTTCTTTTTCCAGTTGCAACAAACTGGTAGGATGGTTCTGGATACCAAGTGCTCGTTAAAATTTGATATATTTTTTCTGATTCAATCTGCACAAATCATAATTATATTTTAATAAAATGAAGCTTATTGCTTAATAGGTTTCCCTATCTAAATAATATATGGAAACTCGCATACACATGAATTACTTTTATTTTCTTCTATCATATACCTATTTATATAAATTATTTTCTTATCAAATAAAAACTGTTAATTGTAAATAATATTGTTCTAACCTGCTTAGTGGTAGAACGATTAAATAATCCATTATCAAACTTGTTCAAACAAATATTCTCAGTGTTTTTTACAATTTCAACTTTATCTTTTATATCTACATTTCTTGAATTTGTGTTATCTGATGAAATGTCTAGCTCTTGCACATGCTCTAAAGCTGGTGTTACAGTAAGCGTCTAATATAATTTAAAAAGCAAAAGGTAAAAACCAATAGTTTATTGGTAATAGTTTATAACTTTATTAAAAAATAAAACATTTGCTTTCTTTTTATGTCATTTGTGTATATTATGTGCCATAACACACATATCATGCTCATTTAGTATATAATTTTCAATATAGCAAATGCATATACATTTGGGCTAAGCCTACTAGCATTCAATTTAAGTGATAAGCTATTTAGATATAAAGTCAAATTAACCAGTACAAAACTCAAATAAAATTATCTCATTGTTTTCTGTTAAGGGTTCAGATCTACTTTTTTTCTGTAAAAAAGATAAAATTGTATTTTTTCTTTTTTTTTTTGAAGAATCCATAACAATAAAATATTATAAATTATCTTAAATTATTATAAAGAAACTTGTCAAAACTAGAGAAACTGAGAAATTAAAATCATAAAATAGCAAAATAAATAATGTGTCCATATATTTTA
>NW_021774896.1:0-828 GCF_005508785.2 Acyrthosiphon pisum | reverse complement strand
GGGAGCACCTTCGGGCTCGGAGGCTCCCGTTTCGAAAATAAATCACTATATATAGCCAGTTGCGGTACGCTATTAAATTGAAGTATAATTGTCAGCCTGCGTGGAGACCCGTACGTTTTATATATTATTATTTTCCGCAAGATGTGCGTGAGAAATCGTAGCAGCTGCGCGACCAAAAAAGATTGACGCCCGAATTCTCGTTAATCTGGCAACGGGGATGATTTACACGAGTCACCGACTTTCCGCGGAATGAACGATAGTCGATACGGATTATGGGCTAATTAACTATATTATAATATGATTTTGACCAATTCATATTTTATTGTATATACCTATTTTTTATTAAAAGCAATTAAACAATATTTTCACACAGTTAAAACACGAAAATGTATTGAATGATTGGAATGTATATACATATAATAAATGCGTGTAATTTAAATTTTAAAAAAGGTGGGTAAGTGGATGTCGCTCTGCTGTACAGTAGGTTAGAAGTGGGTCACTGTATAAATGGACAGTATTAAATTTGAATTCAATGATATAATATCACTGTATAAGAAAAACGATTCTGAGCGGAGACGGTATATCAGTCTATGTATTAGACACATATATATACTTATCTATGGTATTAAAAAAAATTGACCTATAATAGGTACCTATAATAAATTCCAAATTAATCATTTCATAATATCTATTAGGTACTTATAAGTTATAACGCGTTATACATCAACAAAAAACCGTGGTAAAATCATAGATATATAATAGTATACTTTAGAAGTTTCAAGTACCCACAAATAATATTATACAATCACAACAAAATAACTAAAAGAG
>NW_021774895.1:0-841 GCF_005508785.2 Acyrthosiphon pisum | reverse complement strand
AAATTTTTTATGAATTTCTAACTCAACCAATTTGCAAATTTTCGTCATTTTTACGTATTTTGTTAATAATTGCACTTAAGATGCTTATAAAAAAAATTGTGACTATGGATTTTTAATTTTTTTCATCTGCCTTTGAAACAATATAATAGGAACCTTTAATTGTCTGTAGTAATTTCGAATAAAGGCGGCGGCGGCGGAGTACAGTGTTACCATTTCGCGGGCGGGTATCGCGGGCACCGGCGCGCCGGCTCGCTCGCGATCGTCGTTCGTCACCGGGACCAGCCGCGGCCACTACCACCACCGACCACCATCACTACCTGCCGACAAGTCCCCTCCACCACCTCAGCAACAGACCCTTTAGTACGCACACTTACGAGCACAACATTACTACATTACACTTATATATAATATTTGAATGTATATATATTAATAACAATATACATAATATATATATATATATGTATATCGGTCCATCGTTACCCGTCCCGTTTCTTCGTACGGGCACAGATTATATGAAAACAGATTGTGCACTTAGATGTAAACAAAAAATGGCCTGATTCTGGTCTCCGCCAGAATCAATGTGACCATTTCAACAGATTGAAATTACTTGAAATGTATCGTATACTTGTGGCTTACCTGATAGTGATATCCGAGTATCCGACAAACAAAATATATTGTTATCAACACTCTGATACTTTATATCTGATAGTCTGATGTTTGGTTTTCACTTTTCACGTGTTTTTGGCGTTTGACGTTTTACGATTTTTGGTGTTTGCTTAAATAAAATAGTTTTTTTTTTGTAATATTTTATATTTATACTGTCATATTTAATTTTAAAAAA
>NW_021774894.1:0-596 GCF_005508785.2 Acyrthosiphon pisum | reverse complement strand
GCATAGCGTGATGGTTTTTTTTTTTTTGGGGGGGGGGGGGGGGCTATAGCTTTTTTTGTGGTATCAACGACGCTGCCGCAACTGCTTGCGAATTACTTTGTATAAAGGCTATAATGATTCAGGTACAGAACATATTATATTCTACAAATATATAGCTATAGAAAAATATAAATGAACAAAATATAAAAAGGACTAAAGAAGCACATTATTAAGTAAAATATAAATAAATAATATTTATTTTAATGTATTTGAATTAAATATTTAAAAAAAAAAACATTTTAAATAGGAAATTATTACAAATTACTATATTATAAGGTTTAAACGCCTGCTTTTTTGCACAAATATATTAAAAACCTCTTCAGATGTAATATTATTAGCTAAGTCCCTTTCAATATGAAGTAGAATTTCGTAGCCATGTTTTTATTCGCCGTATTACCGAAAACGATCTTTCACAAGAAGCAGAACTTACGGGAATGGTAAGCGCTACTTTCAAAAGGTTATATACATTGGGAAAAAATGTTTTGTGGATTTCGGATACAATAGCATCTAGGTCAAAATCATATTTATTAATACAGTTCTTCATAATTAGCATTTCA
>NW_021774893.1:0-803 GCF_005508785.2 Acyrthosiphon pisum | reverse complement strand
AATTACACTCGGTTAGCCGTTGACTGTGTACGATTGCCTCGAGTGTAGGAATTTCTATGAGCAAAATATAGTTTATAAGATTATCATAAGTATTACATAATTACGTTAATATATTTAGAATACATAAGTATAATTTTAAGTGCTCTTAACTTAAATTACACTCGGTTAGCCGTTGACTGTGTACGATTGCCTCGAGTGTAGGAATTTCTATGAGCAAAATATAATTTATAAGATTATCATAAATAGTATATAATTACGTTAATTTATTTAGAATATATAAGTATAGTTTCAAGTGCTCCATAACTTAAATTACATTCGGTTAGCCGTCGACTGTGTACGATTGCCGTGAATGTAGGGATTTTCAAGAGCATACGATAATAGTCACAATCACAATAGTTAAAATACGGGTTCTTATTACGAGGCTCCAGGAAGGAGCGTTACACACATAATATATTGTGAGCCTTGCGAATCAAAATACATATATTGTCGCCGTGATACCGACCGTCGAACACTACCCCGGAGAAACACAAACCAGATGCAGAGAAATATTACAAACACCGTCGCATAAGGTCAGTGATCAATTATATATACATACATAACATAGACTGTCCAAATTACATTAGGTAGGTATAATACAGTAGTAGGACGATTTTACGCATACTCCCTTCAAGAAAATACAAACTCACAATTGTAAAACACACACACATATACATTTACTTATAGTCCCTCTTAAATCAACACCTGCACACAAACACCATATCGAGTCGTCGAGGGATATTAGGTCGTATAACGGGCCACTAAAT
>NW_021774892.1:0-3258 GCF_005508785.2 Acyrthosiphon pisum | reverse complement strand
GGATATTCTAAAAAAAAGGGTCTGGGGGGGGATATATCCCCATACCCCCCCCCATAATTACGCCACTGGTTCTATGAATTGTGATATTCAAAAAAAATTTGCAAATGTTATCAACATCCGGGCCCCGATTATAACTGCACTCAGACTCGGTACTCACATGTCACTAAGACAAATAATTAATTATAGAATTTTAGTAAGTTTAAAAGAAGTCAAATTGATATTAGTAGGTAATTTAGGTTTCTATAAGATTCTATAAATTGCTATAGACAAAAGGTCAAAATCGTCAAAAACTTTACGTCAAGGGTAGGGGCAAAAATTTGTGTCCGGAAATTATATCTAAGTATAGGTAACTAAGCACCAGAGAATTAAATAAATTTTCAAAATACGCTATACACCTAATTTTAAACTTGGGGTAAACTCAACGAGCAAGTTTCAAAACTATAGTAATGAGGACAGTTCATAAATACATATATATATACGTCATACTATACATAAATTATACCTACACATCATGGTATAGCTATTCATCGAGCGATGGGCAGGTATAGGATGTAATAAAACATTATATTACAGGTGAGTAGACGACTTCACCTACACTACGTTGACAATATGGTTCCGTAACCATAGTTATATATCATTGATGTTTGTTTTCCCTCAGTGCTTCATGTAAATGCTCAATGTGTAAAAATTACATAATATACGCAGTGTGCACCGAGCCGTCAACATATTATATTATAAAGCACATCTAAATAATAATATTATTGTCTTTAAGTTACTTGTGAGTTACGAGTCCATAGATAGAGATTTTGAGAGGGGGTCTTATGGAAACATGGTTGTTGGCCGTTAGGTACCTGAAAATATTTTAAAGGATGATCGAAAATAAATTATTATAATTTATAAATGTTGTGTTACTTTAAACTTTAAAGCGGCCCTTAGATCTTTGAAATCTAATCTCAGAAATTAGTTTCGGGGTTAGGGGCCTATTGCCTATGGATCTAATTGGATCCAAAATTGCATGGTACGCAGTGATACAAGACACACACACACACACACACACGTATTGCACGCAGTAATTGTAATATTGTACAAAGATTGAAAGATGTACTGTATCGAACTTTATAAAAGACGGTCGGTGTTGCGTATACCTTGATAAATACCAAACATTAAAAAATATCCACGCCAAGTCCAAAATATGTAGTTGATATTTTAAATCAAGATTAGGCACTGTAAGTACAAGGCTTCTGCGTTGAGAAGCGAATAGTTCGAAAAAAAAACATATAGGTACAGCATAGGCAGCTGTATATTATAATATATAAATATATAATATATTAAGCTGTAATATTATGCTAGTTCAGATTATCAATCTGTCGCAAACAGTTAAGGCTATGTGAATATGTATTATATTATCTAAAAAAACTGTGCATTTTTGTCTCGTATTAGATACTAATATTATATTTAATAAAGAACCTGATAAATAAACATGTCAGCTGAATGTAGTCATGCGGTAGTAAACTAGTATGCGTCATGTATATAATTAGCTATTATATCATAGTAGATCGCCTATTATACCCATCGCATCAACTAATTATTATTTTAACGCTAAAGCAGATATGGATTTATGTACTTATTGTGATTCGAGGTATCGGAAACTGCTTAAAATTTGCATTCCGATATTTTTGCAATTTTGACTCTATTTATTGCGACAATTGTCTTGAAAATTAAACTTTTACCGCATAGAAGTCAAAATCCAAATACATTATACAACAACCATATATTGTTAAATTTATTAGAACAACACTATACTCGTATATTGATAGATAATGTTCATTTTATTTTACGAAATAAATCCACAGTTTTATTATTATTTTGGTGATCACAAAAATGGGAGTTATGCAAATGCAAAAGGTACCTTTTGTCAAAAACTGGTACCCGAGTTCACATTATTTTTCGTAGACAATTTATACAATAATTACTACTGTAGTTACTATTTAGTTTTTTTCACAGCTATACTAGAGGATTTTGGCCCTTGGGCACTGAGGGTACCTAATCCCTCTCCTCGGGACGAATTCCCCCAACTACGCCACCGGAGTACCTAAATACGTCACTAAGCGTGTTGGCGGCGGCGGGGGGTCAACAATTCAACACGGTACGTCATTATTATTATAGCCTTTATTTAGCGCGTGGCTCTTGCAGCAAAGGGGAATCGATATACAGACGGGCACCGACACGACCACGTTCGCTTCAAATGCTCGCTAGTTTTTTATGCCGGTCGGTTTGAGTTGGTATAACATTTTGTGTGCTACGCCGACGTGCACCCGCGGCCTATACGTCATCATATAATTCAATATAGTATTTTATGATAATCGAAAAGCCTCGCCGGGATGACACAACCGATGAGCGACGAAGACTGGAGGGTGTTCGACATCCTTTGCGGCCAAAAAGTAAACGGGCATGATTATATTATACGATTAATTATGCGTGTCATTATTTTTTATATGGATTGCACGGCTAAAGAGCGGGAGATGATAGTATTACAAAGGTTTGCGGGTCTTTTACACCGTCGCGTTTTTATTTTTCTCTCGGAAATACTTTTGGTGGAGTGACCAAGTGCCAGAACGAGCAACGCGAAAATATATAACGATTACAGGTGCCTTATCCTTTCGCGATGTCCGATTCCGTCATTCGGGCAGTTTGTTTTTTTAAATAAAATTATTTGAAAATTGTCTAGCAGCGTTCCAGCGTCTAACGGTTAAAAACATAAATCTACTTATTAAATCACCATAAAATATCACCCGATATCATCCGTTATAATCCATCCAATGGCTAAGCACTGCACCTATCTATATATAAAAGTATGTATTCATACATTAAATATTTTATTATTATGCCCTGCTATGCGTATTTACCAAACTGCCTACTCGCGATCGTAATCATACACGTAAAACGGTTTATTCATAAGATATTCGATATATTTATATTATATACAATGTAAAACGTTATAATTTTATGTTATATCCAACAAATGTAAATACGTACATAGTATTTTATAGGCGCATGTCGCATATATTATATGGCGGTGTCGTGCTAAAAAAAATTAACATCATGTCACGATGATTGATTTTTTTTTTAAGTACGCCGAGGACACATTCGCGAAATGTATAAAGAGACACACACGCACAACAATGCGCACTGGCCCAGGGTGATCCACTGGGTACCAGGCAAACAGTAGCGCTGAATATTTGCAATGTTGTCTGAATT
>NW_021774891.1:0-781 GCF_005508785.2 Acyrthosiphon pisum | reverse complement strand
AAACTATCAGTGTGTATAGTCTATCACTTAATCACTTTTTGCGGCCAACGCCTTGTTTATTATTATTATCGTTGCGTTGTGCGTTATTATATATCTTTTTTTCTCTCCTCTCCGCTATTGCAGCGGCAACACGTATTATTACTTTTATTCTTTTTTCGGTGTTTTTTAGTTGTTTGGTACACACACCAGCAAATTATTATTATTATTATTAATATTATTATTATTATTATTGAATAGTGTACCATCAACTGTGGGGTCACTGTGACCAGAGATTATTATTTTGTGTTGTCATTGCGATAACACCTGTCGCTGTTATTGTAACGGCATCAGATCATTGTGTATTATTATTGAAATAAATTCTTGGCGTTGCCGACTCGAAAACCGTGAGTCACTTTATTTATATTATTATTATTCTGTGGGGTGACTTTGGACACTATCACGTCATTGCGACATCCACGCCCGCGTAAGTCCGCCAGCAAGGAACGTTGTGTGAGAGGCCGCCCAGATCGTCACTGCGACATCCATGCCCGCGTAAGTCCACCAGCAACGAACGTTGTGTGAGAGGCCGCCCAGGTCGTCCAGGTCGCCGTCGGTACTAACTACAACTCAACTGCTCAAGACTTCAGTAGCTTTAAGCTAATTTTAAGTACTGTCCCTGTTTATTGTGAGCTCTGTGGTCATTGCACCAGATCGAATCGACCACAGAGACCCCCCTCCCCATAACTAGCCTGCATCATCCTAATTCCTGTGGTAGGGATCTCCCTTCCTCCCTGTCGTCGTC
>NW_021774890.1:0-725 GCF_005508785.2 Acyrthosiphon pisum | reverse complement strand
AACGAAGTCAAATTATTTTCAAAATTTTATGGTGTATAGGAAATGCTAATATAAACATTCAGTAAAATTTTCATGTATCTGCAGTTATTCGTTTTTGAATTACAACAAAATAAGGAAATCGCTACATGAGAAATCGAGTGAATATCCAATGTTGTAAAAATTTGAATTTCAAACGATCATAAAACTTTAATTTGACTTTCTTATAGATATTTTTTGTTTGATAAAGGTAGATAATCTTATAAGGAATCTTGTATTACATTTTCATATCTTAGATTTAAAAAGAAAAATTTTTATGAATTTCTAACTCGAAATAATTTGCAAATTTTCGTGATTTTTCCATATTTTGTCATTTTTTGAACTTTAAATGCTTATAAAAAAAAACTGTGACTAACGATTTTTAATATTTTTCATTTGCCTTTGAAACAATATACTAGGAGCCTTCTATTAAATTTTCAAGCTTTTTTATCCAACAATTAAAATTTTATTGATATTTTTAGAAAAAAAACTAAAAAAAAATGGAAAATGAAAATGTCCATAAAGAGCTCAAAATAAATCAAAATATTTTGAAAATGTTATGGTGTATAGAAAATGCTAAGATAAACATTCAGTCAAAATTTCATATATCTACGGTCATTTGTTTTAAAGTTACACCAAAAACCAAAATCGATTTTCTCGAAAACAGATTTTGCGTAAAAATTCCCGTTTTTCCTTAATTTCTCTTTTGT
>NW_021774888.1:0-1778 GCF_005508785.2 Acyrthosiphon pisum | reverse complement strand
CAAATACAATGTTTGCAAGATACTCGTACGTAGTGTACAACTCGCAACTATTTATTATTTTAATAACTTTAAAATTAATATTATAAATATTCCACGGAAGAATTAGTTCATTTTCCATACTAGTTAAGTCTTTAATATAAAAATTAAAAACATACTGCGTATTTTAAAACAATTCTATATAGTCAGGACTCTCGGCAGTGTGCAAACAATAATATTACAACGATTGACAACTATAGTGTCTTATAGTAACTGGACGATTAACAAATAACGAGTGCGGAGTGACGGTGTGTGTGTGTGTGTGTGTGTGTGTGTGTGTGCGTGTGTGTGTGTGTGTGTATATGTGGGATACTGTGATTCGGGGTGTCGCCGTGCTATGATACTATGAACTATAAATAGCCAAATAGTCAATAGATATATGATATACGGGAAATATTATTTTTCCCGTAATATCTTTGTTTGTCGATAACAACATTTATAATAGTCATGTAAAATTCATCGACGATAAGCAATTTCTTCATAATCGATAAACGAAACTAAATAGTAAATAATAAAATAATATCTTGTTTGAAAATTTTGTATTTAATATTTTTAAATACAAAATATAATAATATGTATTTGAAATATACTTGAAATACTTCTGTCTAAAAGTATTTAAAATGTATTTAAAATACAGAAAAAGTATTTAAATACTAGTATTTAAATATTAATATTTAAATATTTAACAAGTATGGTTTAAGAGGTATTCTTGGGATATAAACATGTTCTCCTTTTCCACATCCTGTTAATATTATACCTTCAATTATATTATTTTTTAATGTCTTCACACATAATCGAGTACCATTGCATAATTTAGGTGGATTGAGATTTCGTAAAACCATTATTGGAGCACCAATTTTCAACGTTAATATATGAGATGGTAAGCCTGATATTTCTAAAGAATTCAAAAATTCCATGGGGTAGTATATAGCATGTTCAGGATGACATACAGTGTCAATTGATTTGTACGTGATACATACCCCTGGAATAGAGTTTAATATGTCATTATTGATCGTATTAACTCTGTAATTTTTTGGCGCCAGTATAGCCCTTTCACATAACCATTCATGACTGATATATTTTTTATCTATATCAGGATAAACATGGATTATTAATGAATGAACTGAATCTAGATAAGACAAAAGATATGACAAAAATTAGATGGAAATGTGATCGTGTCATCTGCATTTCTTTCCCATTTTCTGTCTCCCAGAAGTATTAACTGTCTTGAAAAATTCTCTAAATTAGTATCACCTGTTAGAAATACTCTCATATTATTTTTTAATGTAATTATTTTCACATGTTTCCATAAATAAGAATTTTTTAGACATGCATGTATTTGGTCAGCTGGTGTTCCTCTTGAAATTATTGGTAATGTTTGTCTAAAATCACCAGCTAGAATGACTATTACTTTCCCCATTATAAAATTATTTTTCTTCAAATCTTGTAACGTTTTATCTAATGCTTCTGGTCCTTTCTTATTTGCCATTGTACACTCATCCCAAATGATTACATTCGTTTGTTTAAGTAATTTGCATGTTGCAGGATTATCAATAATATTACAAATAGGTTCTTCTGTTAAATTGAAATTAATCGGTAATTTCAAGGCTGAGTGAGCAGTACGTCCTCCATGTAATAAGGTAGCTGCTACACCAGATGACGCTACTGCTAATGCTATATTTCCACTTTTTCGTACTTCTGCCAATATTAAGTTCAATAAAAATGTTTTACCTGTGCCTCCT
>NW_021774887.1:0-1079 GCF_005508785.2 Acyrthosiphon pisum | reverse complement strand
GATTTTTTAAATCACTGAGAAAAGCTAGTTATTTCACTGTAAATTAAACTAGTTAAGTTAAAAAGTTAGAATAAAATTAACTTTTAACTAGTTGATGCCCACTTTGACACATACTATATAATATCATTACGTTTTAAATCTATACTCGGGAGTTGTATAATAATATGTATCTAAAAGTAATGCGTCAAAGCAGCTAAACTAATTGTAGGGACAATATAATATTTATATTCTTATATATCATAGTAAGTATAATAGCATTTAAAAATTGCATATTATTATTTAAATAATAATCGGTACGTAAAAAGTCTATACGACTATATGTACGTATATGTTATTCAAATATATAATTATTACTTATTTGCTGCATTGTTGTCATAATTTATGGCATTACCAACCTATATTATATGTTAAATTGAATAGTCAAAGAAAAATACTTATTTTAGCGTTCTAACTCTGAAGGAAGAAGAATGGGTTATCTCAATGTTCCCAAGTTTAATACTAGGTAGGTACTGCGTATCAAACTATTACTAAAATAAAGGTATATCTGTACCTATTCAATTATAATTACCTATAGAAATTAGATTAATTCGCAATAATGGACTGTTAAAAACAAAAATAAATAAAATATCTCATGTCGGAAAGTCGTTAATAAATATTAGGACAATAGGCACCATGAATGAATCGATTGTATTTTGTTATGACTAAATTTCTTTTAGATTCTGAGTTGAGCGATAAATGTGTTGATTTTACAATGATATGTATGTTTTTTTTTTGTGCGTATATCATCAGATTTTATGACAGTAAAAATGCTATGATTTTCTTCAAAAGTACTTTTTCTGATAGGAATAAGTGAATCTAGTTGGTACTTTGGGGGGTCAAAAGTAAAAAAAATTATGAAAAATTATTGTTTTTGTTTTTGGTATAACTCTAAAACAAATGACCATAAATACATGAAATGTTCACTGATTGTTTATATTAGCATTATATTTACACATTTTCAAAAAATTTTAATTTGTTTTGAACTGTTTATGGAAATTTTCAGTTTCAAATTATTTTAGTTTTTATTTCTATGAATGTAA
>NW_021774886.1:0-1100 GCF_005508785.2 Acyrthosiphon pisum | reverse complement strand
CCTTGCACGTCAATCAGTCAATTATTCCAGCTGCGGTTAATGTAAGCATTTTTTTTGTTGTGTTAAAATACCTACTGTTGATTTCTGTGTTCGTCTCCTATGGTATATTATATGACCATAGTATATTATAAGTGAAATTAAAATTACAATCGTGTTAAATAAGAGTAAAATAAAATAAAATAAAATAAAAGTAAAGTAAAATAAAATAAAACTGAAATAAAAGTATTTGAACATTGAAGAAAATTAATAATTAAATGAAATAAAAAAATTTTATTTTTTTAAAAAAAAAAAAATAAATCAATGAGAATAATTTAAATAAAATAATAAGTTTATAATAATTAAATAAAATAATAAAATCATTTTAAAATAAAAATAAATCAATGATAATAAATTAAATAAATTAAATAATAATTAAATATTTTTGGGCATTTAGATTAAATAATAATTAAATAAAATAATACATTTATTTTAAAATAAATTGCTGAGAATAAAATTAAACAACAATAAATTATTGTGAGGAAATAAATATTTAAATAGAATTTTTTTAAAAAAAGTTAATTGAATAAAGGATAAATTAAATAATACTGGAATAACAGTGATAGTTAAATCATTTAAGTTGAACAATTGAGTAGTTATTGTAATAATTCTGGGAATTATTATTAAATATTTTATTTTAATTAAAGACAAATAAGTCTTTATTTTATTTTTTTTGGGTATATTGCGATTGTATTGAGAATTTATTTGGGAATTTATTTTAAAGGCCGTGTAGTAAGTCCTTATATTTTGTGAGATTATTTAGGACAATTGGTGTCCGTTGTTGAAAATTTATTTTAAAGGCCGACAAGTAAGTCCTTATATTTTGGGGGGATTATTTAAGACAATTGGTGTCTGATATTGAGAATTTTATTTAAAAGGCCGTGAAGTAAGTCCTTGTATTTTGTGAATTTATTTGAGACAATTGTTGTCTGTATTTGAGATTTTTATTTATTTGAAGGCCGAGAAGTAAGTCCTTATATTTGTTAAATTATTTAAGACGTTGAAGTCTGTGTTGAATTTTATAGGCCGTGCAGTAAGTCCTTTGTATTTTGAGAATTATTACG
>NW_021774885.1:0-1403 GCF_005508785.2 Acyrthosiphon pisum | reverse complement strand
TTTCCAATGACATTGTCTCCAAAATCGGTACCACTTAGAGCTAGTCTAATACTATAAAATGAAGATCAGCTGACTACGAGAACAGCTGACTCAGGGCGACCCATGGAACGGAAAGCGCCGGCTATGATGAAACCGTGGCGTAAAAAAAGAAGCACCGTTTCGTTTCTACAGTCCGCCCGACCCGTTCCCGACGATTCCTTGACGCGCCCAATCACGTACCTTCGCCGCGGCGGTGGCGGTCGGTTGGTTTTCAAATGCTTTTTTCGCCAGCGTCAGTCGTTATTATTGCTTTTTTTGTTTTTCTCGATTCGTTTCCTCTTTTCAATCTCCGTCTGCTCTATTTGTTAAGTTTATTTCTTTTAAAACCCGTGGATATGCGGTTTGTACACTTTAAAATTCGCGTTCACGAAATGTAAGTCGGTATTCGTTCCAACGCACAAGTGCACAATTTTGTTTTTGATTCAATAAATATTGCATTATTATTTGGTCCTTAATAACGTTGGTATATTGTTGCTTAACGTAAACACAATTTTGCGGTTTGATTTAAATAAATGTATTATTCAAACATACATTATAATAATGTAATCATAATAATAACGGTCAGATCATTGAATAAATTACAATTAAAGTTTAAACAGTGTGTAGATACATCAAATTATATACGATTACATCGATGTGTATCGAATATATTGGATTACGTCGCTCCGTTGATACACAGCGTCACAGCTTAGGTAATAAAGTTTTGACCGATAATGGCATCACAAATCGTGGCGTAGTAGGTTAGGCGTGGGTTCCCCAAAACGTAGGTTGCTAGGTAGGTCCGAGTTCGAATCCCGTCGTACGGACTTCCGGGCGGCGACTGCTCCGTGCAATTAGATTAGCATGGCCATCCATAATCTCGAAATTTTTTGCGTTTTTTTTTTCGATTTTTTTCACGTTTTTTTATATTAATTACATATATTTATATATACACTACAGGTTAGGTTAATATATTGTGTATTCTATATGTTATTAATTTTATTAAGAATTATAATTGCACATTCCTTAAAATGTCCATTGTTATATTATATTATATTATATTATATTTGTTTGTATATTATATAGTTTGTATTTTTCGTAAATTATTTCGTATGTTGAGTACGGTAAAACACGATTAAGCATAAAATAATTGAGCATAGAATATTTTATGCGATGTTTCCATATTCACGTGGCCGAAATTTTGTAATTTATTATTTTCACGTATTATTTCGATATCAGATGCGAGCCGTGAGCTGAGCCCAGCTTTATCGACAATGTTATCGATTAATAAATTAGTTACGGAGCAATAAAGTTCCGACGCTTTAAACATTTAAAATTCGGAGAAAATATAAGATAATAAATTAAGATACAATTCCAAAATTATT
>NW_021774884.1:0-5174 GCF_005508785.2 Acyrthosiphon pisum | reverse complement strand
TTACATGATGTACAAAGTTCATCACGTGCCAAGCGAATTAGTTGTATTGGTTATTATCATGTATATTTACGGTAAACTTTGTTTTCTCCTGTTGCAGGATTTAGGATGAGGTCGTCGTGGTTGCTGCTGATGGCGTGGTGTGCGGCCGCCGCCTTCGGTCAACGGCCCACACCGAACAAGCGACACGACGTCTACATAGCAGGGTTCTTCCCGTTTGGTGGCCGCGTATCCGGCAGCATACCCGAGGGCCGTGTCGGCCGTGGCGTCATGCCAGCCGTCAAACTTGCCGTCGACCATATCAACGAGAACCCAACACTGTTACGCAACTACCGGTTGCACGTTTGGTGGAATGACACCCAGGTGAGCGCCGACGATTATATTAATTATTGCTTTATCGTGTTGCTGATTTATATACTTATGTATATTTTTTTAATATTTATTATTATTTTTTATTCAAATACAACGCACAACCTTATAATAGGCGGCTGCACGTATCTAACATTCTAATATAGTACAGTATAATATAATACGACAGTATAACAAAACCGTCATTGTGGTTAGAGTGGTGTAGTGGTCACGAAGATGACTATGACTCACACATCGGTTCGATTCATAGCAAAGTACAAAAAAATTGTGCGGTTCTACGAGATCACCATTTTCCCGTGCTGTCTTCCGATTGCGTCATCCGGTTTTCCAACTAGGTACCACTCAGTAGTATCGTGCATATAGTGATATACACATAAATAAATAGATCACATGATCTCCTTACTACCCACTTGTGAGTTGTGATAAGCATTACAAAGACCGCGGTCTTTGAGGAGATTGAGGTGGTATCAATGAATAAATACAGAAAAAAATTGTTAGAATAAGGTTGGCACTATAGAATTACGGGAACAGGATCGTTTTCAGGAATTTCTGGAGGGTTATAGGAATAGAATCGTTTTCATAAGAGTGTCTAGATATTTACAAGAACACGGGATCGTTCTCGGAAATTTCTGAAGGGTTATGGGAACGATTCGTTATCGCGTGGATAAAAAATAAATAAAATGTATAAACCCATTTGAAATAGACTTTTTTTCTTATAATAAGTAAATAATTAATAAATAATAATTTTTATTGAAAATCATGTTTTTAGACATAATGGTAATTTAATAGAGCAACGGTAGCTACAACGTTTTAAGTCAATCGCCAGTGTGTAGTGTGTACGGTTAAGACCCTAAGATAATCCAATTTTCTTTGCAATATTATATGCGTTGATTATTTAAGTCGTACATTCATATTTTTGGGTTATACTGACTTTTAGTTTCCTAGTATTTGGAGTATAGTTGTAACTTTGTAAGCACTCTCGGCAAAAGAAGGGAATATGAGTTTTCCTTACCACGCTTGTGATAAACTTCTTTGATTCTTTTAATCTAGATAATCTATCATATTTTCGTTAATAGAAAGTATCCAGCGTACATCATCGCGGGTCATTTGGCTTTCTGAAAGTTGCATTATGATTTAGGTAATATAGTGAATGTCTATGCCAATTGCAAGGAAAACTGATACCAATGTTTAGTGTGTGGGAAATCTGATAAAACATTATTGGGTATGATATTACCAGAAGAGTACCTATTCTTCGTATTTAGACGCGAAACAAAGATCAGTGTTGTAATTACTACATGAATTAAATAAAAGTCTTTACAGTCAAAACTTTTCTAAAAACGAGATTTATAAATTGGCTAGTTTGAATATTTCATAAAAAAAATGATAACAGATTTAAAATGTTCAATATTAGAAAATACAAATAACAAATGTCATACTATAATACATACGTGCATATTATTATATAATATATATTTCACTGTGATTTGTATGATATTTTATCAACGTCTGATGTAAATTATATAATATACATAACTGTAGTCAAATTTTAGTCGATATGATGTTACGTTTCATAGTGATAACTGCTTATAATAATACGGTTTTGATATTATTATAAAACATGTTAGCCTGTGAACACTATACACATGCGTGGGACTCGCCGTACACAATTAGTTCGATACAATATAATGTTATATATGTCTGTTAGTGCGCGTGCGTACAACGTGCATATTGTGCGCGTACATTAATATATTGTTTTACACATTTGAAAACTATTATCGAACAATGCAGCGAGGGTAGAAATCCAACATAACCGGTAAGAAACGAAATCGATATTGTGACGAGCATCTCTATAATAAACGCTGCGGCAACACAATGTATTATATTATATTAGTACCATAGTACGATTCACGGTGTCGGTTAACTTCATTAATAACCATTTACATGTAAATGCATATTATATATACCTATATATAACATGCAAGCTATGCTATTCACCGTGTTATTATTATTATAATGTTATGGTAAACGGATCTAATGCAGATTAAATATTATTACGTATTATAATTTAAAATATTGTAGATCCATCGGTTTTTTTCAACAACATACGATGGTGTAGTTTTATGTAGAATTCGTTATAATTATTATTAGAATTATATAATAACTAAATCGTATTTATAATTATTATTAATCGCATGGAAAATATAACAATGTTATTATATAACGTTATTTTGAACACAAATATATAAAATATATGTTTATACATACCAGCTATATATATATTTTTTAACTAATTACAGTTATTGCTGTCTACAACTCTATTAATCGTTAAAATCATTTGTTACGGAAATTGTAATAAATTGTAAAAGTTATTACTGTACCAATAATAATATATATACCTATAGACTATAGACACCTAGTTTTATAAACTGATCGAGGGACGGCACAATAAATTATAAAATTAATCTAAACTGCATTTTATCATACAAAATTATATTACTTTACGCTCAATCGAAATGTATAGTAAACCATTCATTATGCAATATTGGAAAAGTGCGCTGTTTTAGAAATAAAATTTAATTATTACCAAGGCTATAGTAAAATAATAATAATTTTCTGAATTCCATGAAATATAATATAGTACAGGGGTGGATGAATTTGTTTGGTTAAAAATTAAACTGTGCTATAACAGTCGGTTCGTGGAATGGCTATTTTAAATCAGCGCATTTTCCTAACACAAACAGAAATTTCCTATACATCGTACCGAAAAAATAATACTTATAAATTATTTTAATAATAAGAAGAACAACAAATGTTGTTTTAAAAACTTAAGAACAAAGTTTTGTTTGTTGTGCTCGTTTTGAATTTGAAAGTATTTTACCAATTATTACTGAAATATGTTATGAAAACCCATAACATTATTTTTATAGTTTTAAGTACCTAAAATCGATTAAAAATAGAAAAAATAATGATAAAAATACTACTTTATTAGTTATTACTCATAGCTGGTACAAGATAAACGCAAGTTTTTAAACAATTATTAAGTGATTAGCTTAGTGAAAAGCTAATAAGTATACATTTTTCTGTTATAATTTTGAAGCAATAATTATGTAATATATAAATAAAAAATAAAAAACATAGCATTTTTGATACCAATACGAGTAAATCTAAATATAAAAATATACACTAACCTACGCAGATTCCAATTAGACTCATACACATAACAATGACCAGATAAAATGTACAAATCGCATACACTTAATATACATATCAACTTACTTGTCACGAAAACCAAATGCAAACCGTATGCCCTTAGGACTTCAAATATAAACTTTGACTTTGACTTATACCACTAAGCTAATACGTATATTATAGACTGGACGAGCTCTGTAAGTATTTCTCAGCTGTCAGTGATTTATTAGCATTCACTATTCTAATGTAATAATTAACTAACAGACATTGTCTCTATAAATTTCTTATTTCTCATTCTTATATTCTAGTGATTCGAACGAAGTCAATAAAACTAGTAATATCACCTAGTAATTAAAAAATTCAACGACTAACACGTAAAGTCATATAGTTTTTAACTGTTCTGTATTTATTTCAATTAGATGTCTTTAAATTATTAACGAACACCCGTCATCGGTGCATTATTATAATATTAACTCTGTTTACGAATAATAGAGCAACTCGAATATTACAATCTGCTTTTCTCGAGGGATCGAGAGAGTTGAGAGAAGTTTGGTTATCATCAAGTCTCAACACATACATAAACACATTAGTCATTACACACATAGGTATCCACGTAGTGTACTCATATATTATATATAAATATATATAAACGTTCAGACAGTATAAAGAAAATAGACAATACACTTGAATAATAAATAAATAACAATAACAGTTATTAAGGTAGAGACTGATAAATATACGAAACATTAAAAAAAAAAACTACCCCGCTGAGAATCTATCTCTTTAGTGTTTACTACGTCCAACCATCAGTTCGTCGTCGTCATCACATGTAAAAAATACGAGTACATTACAACTGTCTTGTATTTCTCTCAATTCTCTCATAATTATTAATTTCACATCTTCTTTCACTTACCTACCCTTTACCCACACTTTGTCCTCCCTTTATTGATTTTTATCGTACTAAAAATATTATCTTTTATCTATTTTATTTTTAAATTACATACTTTATTAATTACAAACTTTACGTATTATACTTTGACAGTTATAAAATGTGTTCCTTTAATGTTATACATTATACAATGTATTTTTATATGATTTTTTTTTTAGTGCACATCAAACAGTTTTATACGTTTTACGGGTAGTTTATATTCGTATAGACAAATGATGTAAAAATATAGTTAGGTACGCCTTTATTTGGTTTTAACGAAATGTTAACTGCGGCCATCGATAGTGTAATGACCGCTTAAATCTCAAAAACATTAGTATGTAAATGGTTGGATCACAATCATTATTTCATTTTATTTTATTTTTTAGTCTAGAGCCCGGCCACTATGGTCTATGACCAATAATTATTGTAGGGGTTATGATTGGTATAGTTGGTCGGCAACACGTGTATGTGTTTTTGCCACTATTGGTGGTCATCCATCCGGGAACTAGTAGCAGCGGCCGTTGCTTACTTTCAATCACTTTGTGTGATTGATTTCAGCTTCTGCGCCGTGCTGAGTCACAATTTTTATTTTTATTCTCATTTTTTGAACTAAAAATGCATGCAGAATACATTGATAAAATAAATATTACATAGTGATCTGGAATGAAAGATGTAGAATGGAATTAAATAA
>NW_021774883.1:0-643 GCF_005508785.2 Acyrthosiphon pisum | reverse complement strand
AAGTCAATATAAGATATAAGATTATAATAGTATATTTTAGGTATAGGTAGGTACCTCTACTATAGGTACCCTACATAGGCGCACATTGGGTGTGAATTTAGGGGGTGCTGGAATAGTTTATGTTACACATGTCCATGGGGGGCTTTGCCCCCACACCCCCCTTAATCCTAATACTATAATTAACTGCATTACATTAGCTTTAAATTTTTAATTAGAATGGGGTACCTAACTTTGATTTCGCGGGGTAACTTTGATACCCATATATTTTTATTCACCAGAGTACCATGATAATTAAATTTTTTTTCATAAAATGGGGTTACTTTGATATCACATTAAGAAATATAGGTATCGAAATTGCCCGTTGTGTTACTTTGATAGCATATTAAAAAATATTGATATCTCAAAAGATAATTTCAGAATTTTAAAAATTAAAACGTTAAAATATTGAACTAGTTGTAACTAATATTTCATTTTGAGTGTTTTATCGTTAACACTACAGAAGTTATCCATATAATAAAAAATGAAATTGTCATAAAACAGTAAACAATTATCAAAGTTACCCCATTTTACTGTACTACTTTTATTTTTAAACTATGAGAACTTTTTTCGTATTTGTGATATCGAAAAATTAAAAACAATGTTG
>NW_021774882.1:0-1013 GCF_005508785.2 Acyrthosiphon pisum | reverse complement strand
ATTTATTTTGTGCTAATATAGTGATAACCTATCAACATTCAACAATGTTAAGTTATCAATGATAACAAAAATGTTTTTTATCTATGTGTTTATCTAGTAATAACGACTAATTATTATACTTTATAGTAGTTCTAAGGTGGTATAATATTATTTGATCGGTATGAACATAGTATTTAGTAACGAACATTATGATACGACTGTTATCTGAGGTGTTCGGCATGACGTGCCATATTGTAATGCGAGTATACTGTTGTACAGTCGACAAGTAACAAACACGTGTTTTATAGGTACTCTAAACCTACTCATTTTTCTATAGTTTCTGTGTTTTTTGTTGAAAAATTGGTTTTGAGTGAATAATGTCTGATAAAACACCAAATGTGTTTTCTGTATTTAATTTTAAGAAAAAAACATGAAACGTGTAACATCGAAACAGAAGAAGAGTACTGGTGAAGAGTGGCTTACTACAGAATTATCGACACATTAATTATTAATCTTAAAAGCAGATTTTCAACCGAAAGCTTATTATTAGCCACTCGTTAGATAGTTTTCTTAAAATGGATTCAAAAAACAGTGAATATTTTATTAATCAATATCGGGTAAATTTTGAAAACTTAAATATATTTTTTTGATACATACAAATTCATATTAATTGAACATTTTGTGGTTTTTAGTCAATTTTAAATGTCAATCAAGATGATTTAAAGGCAGAGATGCTCGTTGCTAAAAATTGTGCATTAAATTTAAATAATGATTTTGAATTAGACACCATCAAAGAAATTGCGAAGAGGAATACATTTCCAAACACCTACAAGCTGTTTCAAGTAGCTCTAACCATACCGATAAGTTCGGCAACATGCGAGCGATACTTCTCATGTATGAGGCGCATTAAAAATTGGTTGAGAACATCAATGGAGCAAGATCGATTTTCAAATTTAGCAATTTTAAATATTGAAAGAGATATGTCTAATAATATAAACAATAATGACATACTGGAAAAATATAATAAAATAAAA
>NW_021774881.1:0-992 GCF_005508785.2 Acyrthosiphon pisum | reverse complement strand
CTGTCATAATTGGAAGAAAAAATGGACACAAACTTCAATACCAGAGTCAACAGCGGAGGGTGCAAATACAACGCCACCAACATTAGAAGTCGTTCCAGAGGAAGTGAGCGTAGTGTCCAACCAAATCTACCCCAAATTAAAATTCAACCTTAATTATTAGAAGGGGAATATTTATATTTTATTTTTTTTAGAAAGTCGGAGACTTTCATCTTAGAGGGGAGGGATGTAGTAAACCCAAAAGCTATAATATTGTTTTAAATAAAATAATATAGAATAAATAAATTATACATACAGTATAATTTATTTGTAGTAATGTAGGTATTAATACGGAATATAAAGTAAGCCTAAATAACAGGAAACGTAGGCCAAAGGCGAAAACAACAAGTTGTTATAGCTAGTCACACATTAATGAAATTCAGCAATATTAGGGATGTATTAATACCCACAGCTATAATATGATATTAATCATGTAGATATTATACATTTAGTATAATTTATAATAGGTAATGTAGGCATATAACGGGAAGTGTAGATCAGAGGTGAAAACAACAAGTTGTTTTACCTAATGCAATTCGACATTACTAGGGAAGTAATATTAGAATATAGCTATCACGCCACTAGTACGTCATTGTTAGAACCCACATAAATACGGGTAGAGCGCCTACCATTACTTAGAAGATAGTCAGCCCTCGTCGTAGGTCTAACAAGCTTACGACAGTGCTTATAATTATTGTGTATTTGAATTTGTAATAATAAAGTGTTAAATTATTGTTATCTTTAAAAAGTCTAAAAGTGTTTATAATTATCACCTATCTTTCTCATCCACGACTCAAGACAACGACGAACGTGCGACGTCGTTAAATAATTATTGTATTAGTGTTCAACGTGTCCTGCACGGCGATCACTACAGCCCCAAGACGCAAAGTTACAATCGATCTACAAATAAAATTTATCTAATAAATCAGGGATTAAATCAAAAATAATAATACCGT
>NW_021774880.1:0-861 GCF_005508785.2 Acyrthosiphon pisum | reverse complement strand
TGAGCGAAGAAAGTGTTCGTTCTGCCGCAGTCGGGGCAGGTGAGCGGCCGGGCGAACAGGACTAGAAAGCGTGCTGCAGGTGTCGAGGTGAGCCTGCCAGAGTTGTAGGTGTCGGGACCTGCAGGAGATGGTGACAACAGAGTCGAAATCGAGGAAGAACAAACGGAGTGACGGTGAAACTGGATGGGGTGAGAAGAGACGTGGCAGTTCCATGAGAAGCGCGAAAACAAACGTAATTATTAGGTACGTAAGTTACAAGCATATTATTACAGTATTTATGAACTAAGAGTGCTACGAATTTTATATTATATTATACCATATAAAAATAATATGTCGTGAAAAAAATAAAAATTGTTAATAATTTTTCGTAAAATTACAATTTCAGCATACCTACGATTGACCGGCGAGCTTCCAATTATTGATATATGCTCGCCGGAATTTTTGAACCCTTATCGCACTTCTCGGAACTGCCGTCGCCCACAAACTTCTTACCCCATTCGATCAGTTTCATTGTCACCTCCAAAAGTTCTTCCTCCTCTTCCTCATGTCACCATCTCCGCTGGTCCGGCACGCACAGCCCGCACACCTCGATCTGCAGCCAGAAGCTTTCTAGGCCGAACGGCCCGGCCGACAGCCTGCCTGCCCCCAGAACGAACTCTGGCGGGTCGGTTTCACGGACGCGGGCAGCATTTCCATGGTGGTGGTGGTCGTCCGGCAAAGGCGGATTTCTAGACTCGTCCTCTACTTGACGGATGCTGATGCCGTGCAGGCTGCTGTCACCGCTGTATGCCACAGTAACCGCCGTCGAGCACCAGAGCATCCTCCTCTCGCTCCTGCCAAGAGTACTGCCAGCTCGGGTCG
>NW_021774879.1:0-850 GCF_005508785.2 Acyrthosiphon pisum | reverse complement strand
AGCATTTCCTATACACCATACAATTTTGAAAATATTTTGACTCTTTTTTGAGCTGTTTACGGACATTTTCAGTTTTAAATTTTTTTAGTTTTTTTTTCTATAAATATCAATTAAGTTTTATCTGTTGGGCCAAAAAGTGTATAAATTGAATACAAAGCTCCTGATATATTGTTACAATAGCAGTTGAAAAATATTAAAAATATATAGGCACAATTTTTTTTTATAAGCATTTAAAAATCGAATTTTGAAAAAAATTTATCAAATTTAAGATTCAATAATTATTTTGTAGTTAAAAATTTATTAAATGTTCAACTTTTATACCTAAGAATTGAACATTTAAAACAAGATTCCTACGAAGGTAAATAGTTAATTCTGAAACCAAAAAATCTAAAAAATATATAAGCACAGTTTATTTTTATAGTAATTTTAAGTTCGAATTTGAACGAAATTACATGTTAAAAAACCTAGAATAACTATTTTAGTTATTTTGTTGTGATTGTATAATATTAATCGTGGGTACTTGAAACTTCTAAAGTATACTATTATATATCTATGATAGTATCACGGTGTGTTGTTGATGTATAACGCGTTATAAGTACCTAATGGATATTGTGATATGATTATTTTGGAATTTATTATAGGTCAATTTTTTTTTAATACCATAGATAATTATATAATATGTCTTATACCTTATAGACTGACATACCGTCTCCGCTCAGAATCGTTTTTCTTATACAGTGATATTATATCATTGAATTCAAATTTAATACTATCCATTATACAGTGACCCACTTGTAACCTACTGTACAGCAGAGCGACATCCACTTACCCACCATTTTTTAATTGGTAT
>NW_021774878.1:15762-16080 GCF_005508785.2 Acyrthosiphon pisum | reverse complement strand
ATTTCTCAGTAGAGTACAGTTAATAAACCTATATTAAAATTTTTTGAGATAGAAGAGTTGATTTCCTCCTATGTTCCTGTCGTAGAAAATTTTATTGAAGTGCCACCCAGTTAAAATTACTTAAAATATGCTCTAGACCCTGTATAATGTCATTAGGCCATTGAGACATTCTACCTTGCTCCAACATCTTTATTTGGTCGTCAAGTCAAGAAGGATCGTCTTGTTTTATCCATTGCTTCCATTTTTTGCCGCAATTTATGTACTTCCAACTTCAAATCTTCATTTTCCTGTCGCAAGGATGCTGCCTTCCGGCTGCTG
>NW_021774878.1:9272-15662 GCF_005508785.2 Acyrthosiphon pisum | reverse complement strand
GCGTAAATTTCCATATTAACTGTATAAAATACACGTGAATCTACCAAAGCAAAAATCTTTATACCATATTTATTAGGTTTGTTGGCTATGTACTGACAAAATTTACATCGTCCCCGGAAGCCCTCTAACATTTCGTCGATTGTACAATATTCTCCTGGTATATAAAATGATATGCAACGATTTACGAATTCATCAAAAACCGTTCTAATTGGTGCCAAATTGTCAATTTTTTTTTCGTTCATTTCGAGTGTGTATGTTATCAAATCGTAAAGCGCGAAGTAAAAGGTAAAAACGTCTTTCAGACATTACAGCACGAAAAATGTTTGGAGAGAAACCATCGTACAAGCCGGAAAGGTTTATGTGATTATTTCGCAACATACCAGCAATGTATAAGAGACCGATAAGTGCTCGAATTTCTTCTACGTCAGTATCTAAAACATCTTTGTCCCTTTGATAATTATAACGAATTTTTGCTAAATATATATTAGTACAAGAAGTAATTTCTTGTAAACAATCTTTGGGAAAAAAAAGTTCCTAAGAGTGAATTATAGTTTTAGCATTTTTTGCTGCCGATTTTGCACCAGGAAGGTGTGTTACAATATTTCTTTGTGGAGTTCTAACATTACAAGGAGGAGGGTCAGTATACCACTTAATAATATTATCTTTACCTTTATTATATCCACGAAAATCATTTCTAATAGAATCGTCAGAACAAGACATTTCGGAATCACTTTCATTTTCAACAGATTCATCACTATTTTCTGGATTATCTAATACGTCTCCATCACTGTCATCTTCATCGGGGTCAAAATCATCTAACATATCATCGTCAGCTTCCTCAAGCCAAGCAGATATGTTATTATCCATACTAAAATAATGCACAGAAAAAACGTACTTGTTTGGTCGCATATGGAGAATTTCTCTCACCGTGTGTATACGAGTCACGTTAAACGAATACTGAAAATATGTAATCAATTACAAAGTCGTTTAATGCCCATCTATTTTTAGATTATCTGTATCTGATAAGGTATAGCATAACTAATAGGCAATAAACCGATATAACAGACAGTGGTGACCAAAATATATTGTAATGAGAGAATATCTCACCACGCGACCAACGACGGGTTAATAAAGTAAAATCTAAATGTGATGCCTTAAACATTGAAATATCTATTCCTCGTACAGCTAACAAGCAAAAAAACAGATGCAATGTCCAGGTTGATTTCCCTGAGGATTATTACAGAATATCTTTATTCATTCCATTTGTAGATAATTTTTTAAATCAATTAAATGATCGATTTTTATCTCATAGATCTGTAATTTAAAATTTTAGCTTTATTCTACTATCATCCAATAGTGTACATAATGAAGAAAAAATTAAGAAACTAGTTGAGATGTATCAAGGTGATTTGGATTGCAGTGTGTTAGCAGCTGTGAGTGAAATTAAAGTTTGGCAACAAAAATTTACAGGAACTGAAGATTTACCAAAAAATGCTATCGACGCTCTTCAAAAATGTAACATATCGATTTTCCTTTCTACTTTAAAACTTCTACAGATTTTAGTAACTCTCCCAGTCACAACTGCTAGCAGATCACGATAGGCTTGTACATTTTCAGGATTTGTTTTTAATCTGCTGTAAGATTCAATTTCAATTTTTAATAAATGATCTCTGAATAACTTAATGTCAGAAGTTAGGGGTAAAATTGCTGGCTTATTCCATTTCTTCTGGGTTATATCCTTTGGTAGATATTTCATGAGACCATTTTGTTTCTATCAAATATATCATATTCTGTACTTGCTTGATTTTTTCGGATTGACCATCTTTTTCTTTTAATACAATGAATTCTGCGATATCTTAACATAGTTTAATTAAATGTCTAAGTTCTAGAATTATAGAAGGAGATGCAAAGCTATCTGTTAGTTTATTATAGTTGGCTATTTGCATTGAACATTTTACAAGGAACCAAAATATTTAGGTGTCAGACAGTCTTCAAGATAACAAATTTCATTATTTTCACTCTTCATAGCAATTAAATAACGAGCCAAAGTTCTCATTTTTTGAGAGACTACGGTGACTAAATATTTTTCTTTGTGACTCTTTAAGTACCTTGATCAAAAAGCTTTTATTAACTTGTCAGACTTGGCTACAAAAGATATTTTATCAGCAGCCATACTAGGAAAGAAATTTTTACTAATTGTTCATCTGTGTCTGTAAATGATAATAAAAGGTTTTGGCCATCTACCTGAGCTCGATTTCTTTTTTTAGTTTGGATTTTCACATTTTTACATATTTTAAAATGTCTGTACAAATATTTTTTTTTTAAACATACCTAAGCAATGTTTGCATGGTAAATAATCACTTACTGAAAATTTTGTTTGAAATTCATATGGACGACGTACCGGTTTTATTTTAGACTTCCCATTAACATTAAATAAAAAATGTCCACGCTTTCTCAAAATATCTGCTTCTTTTTTACACTCCTCAGCAGAGCCTTTAGGTAACGCCATAAACCTAATGACTTCAATTTCTGCATTATGTTTTCGCAATAAATACCTAGTAAAATTTGTGAAATTTGTCTCACAAAATAGACAATGGTCTACCTTATCTCAAACTCTTTTTTGTATGAAATATAGATTTTTTTTTTTTTTCATCAAATATAGATTTTTAAATAATTTTTTTATTTATTACAGAATTTTTATTGATTTTTGACATGGGAACATCCAAAATATATCAGATCCTCAAATTACAATACAAAAATATTTGTGCATAATGTCCATTTAAGTGACAACACTGCTCTCGTCTGTTTTTTCTATTTTTTAATGTGTATGTGCCTCTTCTTTTTACGGTCGCTTTCATTCGTTTCGTCTTTATGCCATTTTTGGCTATACTTGTTTTCAAGTCTCATCTTTGCAGATTAACTGGGCTAGAAGGATTGAATTCCTGGATCTTTACTGTGACTCGTTTACATCAGGTACGTTCTTATGACTTTGCATCGTCAAGTCTTGTCAACTTCACTTATCAATCAACCGTTCAGCTGATCCTCGGTGATTTTAACGCTAGGCATCATCATTTTCTATTACTCAACTGTGTTTCACCGGCTGACGTGCTGTACTACATTACTGTGCTTTGTGTTGCGTGCTCTCGTTCTTTAAGCGTTTGATATATACTTTTTCTTTTCAATACTTTGGCACCCAGTTATGCCTCCAACACCTACTACCGTGGCTTCAAATACTCGTTCACAGGCTTAGAAACCCCCTTCTACTGCTGACATTATGAAGGCAATCGAATCGTCGCAGCTTAGTGAACTTAAAAGTAGGATTTCGGGTCTTACTTCTCAAGTTACAGATCTGGTTACTGAAAATTCTTATTTTCGTCCAGATATTTCAATTCTCCGTCCAAGAATTGATCTTGAATCACGGTCGGTCCTCTCTAGCGATACGTCTTCTGTGATTTTTTGTAAATCCACTGAATGAAGTATAGTCGAATTTAACGTGATTGCATATGGAGTGCCTGAGTCTGCTGCCAACACTGCTGCCCTAATATTGAATGATGATATTCTTACCATTGGCAATCATCTTAAAAAAATGTCTATACCCGTACTCATTGACCTTAAGCTAATACGCCTAGAAACTAGCAATGCGAAGAAACCGAGACCTTTGAAATTAATAAATTAATAACGACACTTGTGAGCAAGTTTTTGTTCACCTCCCTCTTCCCAGGGGTTAGTTAACCTCTGTGTTCTTAGTAGAAGTATATTTACCTCCTGGTGCAGACTTTTCTGTGTATGAGAGTCATGTTGAAGCTCTGGACCGGGTCTGGAGATCTTCTGAATATGATTTTGGTATCGTATGTGGTGACTTCACAACATGCCCAATGTTAATTGGTCAATCAGGGATTCGGGTTTTGGTTATACTGGTAGTATAACAGTTAAGGTCCGCGTTGTTGACGATCTGTTCACTTCACTTCATCCAAAAGAACCAAATTCTCAACAACACTGGATCTCTTTTTGACTTAGTTGTAACCAACAACAAATCTACCCAAGTCCTGCAGGCAACTGACATTTTAGTTCCATGTGACATTTACCACCCTGCCCTGTCCCTTTCCTTCAACCCTTCCTGCTTGACGTTAAACACACGTATTACGATAATGCTAACTATGAGAGGATTATTAATAGTTTAGGGAGTATTGATTGGTATAACGCTTTTGGTTCAGGATCGGCTGATCATTCTGCTGATTTCTTACAGAAATCACTGCTCGTTCTCATTCGTGATTGCGTTCCATTACGTTACTTTCGAAATTCAACCTTTCTAATATAGGTTCTCAAGGAGGCTAAAGGAATTTCTTGCTATGAAAAAACAATCGCAACAACAATATAAAATGCTAGGTGGTCATAATCGTTACTTAATCTTTTCTAAACTGCGCGCTCAATATAAATTTGAATCGAAACGTCTCTATAATAACTATTTGCGTAACATGCAGGAGAGTTTATGTGTAGGTCCTTAATCATTTTGGGGATTCATTCGAAGTAAACGTGGTGTCTCTACAATACCAGATGAGGTTCATTTTGGGGAGTCTAAGGCTTCCAGTGATCAAGTTGCCTCTTTGTTTGCCTCTCACTTCTCATCTGTGACCCACGGTTTACTACTAATGATTTATCCGATGAGTTAACAAACCACCAATTTTCATTCCTTCCTTCTAATTTATACATATCAATCGATGATGTTAATACAGCACTTAACTCCCTGTCAAATGCTCGTGGTTCTGGACTGGATGGTATTTCTTTCATTCTAATGCCGTACGGACTTTACGGTCGCCTAACCCCCAGTCCAAATCGTACAGGTAGGAAATCAGTCTTGAAAATGAATGCTGAAATAAAAATATATCAACACAATATAAACAGAGACCGTATCGGCAGCCACCAATTACGGGAAGCCTGTAAGGAAAACAATATTGACTTTCTCCTTGTACAAGAGCCTTTGGTAATCAGCCGAAAGGTATACGCCTTTGAGCGCTGTAAATCGCACAATAGTGCAAGTGCAGGTGCTGCAGTCATAGCCCTCACTAACAAATATCATGCTCTAAAATTGAGTTGCTTACGGCAACGGCAACAATGACCATGTTGTGCTAGTGTTGGAATACTTTAAATATAGTCTGCCGACTACTGCACGCATAGAGAGGCTCTAACAGGTTCTGGCCAAGGAGAACAGAACGGTGATCTGTGCTGAAACTAACGGGCACTCTAAATTATGGTTCTCGGTCAAACGAAATCGCCTTGGACGGATAATTAAGAGATTTATAGAAAAACATGGCCTGAAAATACACAACTATCCTGGTATGCTGAATACCTTTTGTCGCTCCAATGGGCGGACATCTAATATTGACGTAACGTTGTCATAAATACGTAGAGTCATAAGTTTCAGCCTGTTGGCGAAAAAGCCGGTAAAGAGTCCCAGCAGAGGTCCAGTACGACGTTAGATCGGTCGACTGGGATCTCTTTAAGACAACTTTACTCGGCGAAGTTGGTCACATATCAGACAACAGCACTAATTCCACAGCCGAAGGCATCAGTCGTGCGATTACCACGGCGGCTGACAGGTCAATGCCCAGGAAGAAACCAACTGATGCTATGGGCAGATATCCATGGTGGTCTCCGGTTCTGTCCACTCTCCGTCAGAATCTGGCCCGCCAAAGGCGACGCGGTCTAATGACTACCGGCTTATAATAAGTTAAGAAACGATTTCCAGAGACCAGGAAACATAAGACTGCCACATGGAAGTGCTTTGTGGGAGAACTCAACCATAACCCGTGGAGCAAAGCTTTCTCGTGGGCGAAGCGAGGGAACACTAACCACTCCATACCAAGCACGTTATCTGGAGCCAGTGGCGTAGGAAGACTCATTAACGCCTCTGGCAAATTTGGAAATGCGCCTTTTCAAAGATAAAAAAATTGAAGAAATTATATTTTTTTTAACATTTATTATTTTCAAGATTATTTTTACTGCAAAACATAATGTCTATGATTATTTTTTAAATGTTGCGCCATTTTTCTTTTTCATTTTTGAACATTTTTATACCTCACAGTCAATAGTTTTAGTATGAAGTATCCTTTTTTCTAGTTTTTTCCATTTTATACAGTTTTGTTTATGCAGTAAGTTAATTTGATGATCAGGCAAACAAGGGTTCAAAAGTTTCCAATCGCTAAGACCATAAATAAAAGCACGTAAAAACTAATAAAAAAAAAATGTGTATAACACGCAAAAACAAAAAACTCGGTAAATACTATGGTAATAAGTAAAATACGGAAAACAGTCAATACTCTAGTTCACGCTGTATACTGACAACCACTATCACGTGATACATTTTGACAGCGACGTTAGCGGCACCGACGA
>NW_021774878.1:3375-8695 GCF_005508785.2 Acyrthosiphon pisum | reverse complement strand
GCGAAAAAGTCCGCGGCGAAACGGTACGGCGGTGAAACGGTCCGCGGCGAAACGGTACGGCGGCGAAACGGTCCGCGGCGAAACGGTGCGGCGGCGAAACGGTCTGCGGCGAAACGGTCTGCGGCGAAACGGTCGCGGCGAATCGGTCGCGGCGAAATGTCCGGGTTCGCAAATTAAGTTGTCATCGTACCTATCTATTAGTGATGTCTTTATAATTGAATTAAATTTCTATTTTGAATTTGTCAGGAAACGATATACTTTCGTTAGTCTGTTCATCGGACATCGGGCAATGTTATACCAACTCCTCTTCTCAGTTTGTTGATGTACATTTTTTTATTAATCTCTGCCATCTGGTAGTGTGTAGGCTGGATTAACTTTTACCGAAAAATTGCATTTGAAAATTTAATTTTGTGTGCACAATTGATAACAACGAAGTTCACGTGATCATTATTGGTTGCCGGGCAACGAAGTGACGGGATCAACTAGATAAATAAATAAATCAATCGGTTTATTCAAATTATATTTATTTGTATGTATGTTATATTTTATCAATTTATTATTGACATTTTTTCAAAAGATCGAAAAAATTAACCGACTTATTAATTTCTATTATATTTATTGACAATTTTTTAGCTTAATACCATTTGTGGAGCGGCCAAGGTTTGATTTCCTCTTTTTATTTAAATACAATTCTTCAAAATTAACAACATAAAACTACAACAATCATAACCAATAGCAACCTTACAATAAACAAAAATACATTATTATTTAGTATCACACAGTTGTGTTTTTGACATCCAGATTTCCTACTTGTCCGGCAGATTTTCCTAAAATTTTCTTTCATAACAACCTTGTCCTGACAATTACGAACATGACAAAAAAAGAATCAGCCAATTCGTTCAAGCCGTTTCGGATCCAACTGGTGACACAAAGTCTGGACTTGCTTTTATAGTGTAGATTATAGAAAAACTAAAAATATTGAATGTCCATAAACAGCTCAAAAAGAGTCAAAATATTTTGAAAAGTTTATCAAGTATAGGAATTGATTAAATGAACATTCAGTGAAACTTTCAAAATAACAAAAACACTAGGTACATGAGAAATTGAGTGAAATCCAATCTTGTAAAAATATGTACTTCAAACGCTCATCAAAATTTAATTTGATTTGCTTGTAGACATTTTTTTGAAGCGAAACTTCTTTACGCAGGGTAATGAGGAAAAAAAAAGCGAACGGCCGACTGTACGAACGTGAACGAGTACATGTCCGCGTGTGCAGCCACGGATTGTCGTAGCTGTGTTTTGTAGACGGCTATGGGTTGTGGCCACGTGTATAACATTCCGAAAGTTACCCCACCTTTTTTTTTATTTAAGTGTATCTCAGTCCGGTTTCAACTTGGGTACCCCATTTTACCACCAAAAATGTTCTCTTTAGACCTAAATAGCTCCTCCATAGGTGCGGTACTTTTGACCCCCCCCCCCTCAAAAGTTATTTCAGAAAAACTCGAGGTGTCGTCCAACGTTTCTGAAACTTGAGTTTTCTTATAGTATGTAGGCCGGTGATGAAATTCGGCGTCTTGTTTTGAGACTGTACGAGACGTTTTTCCCCGTGTTCCGGGGCCCTGAAAGTTCAAAATTTGCGTTTTTCGGGGTGTTTGCACGGACACTTTTTTTAGGCACGTCGAGCCGTTTTTGTAGTCGGGCCTTATAGAAGGCTTTGCGCTGTATCGATTGGTACCAATATCAACGTTATCCGACTTTTGGTTAGGGAGTTATGAATTATATAGTGTTTTTTTTGTTTTTTAAACAACTATATTAAATGAAATAATTTAATGTAGAGAAAAAAAATTATATAGTGACAAGTGAAAATATGTAATAAGGTGAAAATAATACCAACATTGCTTGTAAGTATAACATTAAGCGACAGTTTATTTGGTTGGGTTATTAAACAAAGAACTCAATAAATAAATAGTCGTAAATTATATTGAATGCTAACAATAGTATTAAATACGTCATAATGAGATAAATAATTAGATAAAAACGGAATGATCGTCCGGGATGATTTCATACGGTCAGCGGGGCGGCGGTGCGAAGTGTATAAGTACGTCATGTACATAATATGATATATCTACTGCATAATATTATTATATTATATACATATAGTGGTTGTTTTCTGCAGGGGCGGACTGGCCCAGGGTGCTATACACCAAGTAGCACCCCGGGCGCCCATTCGTATTTATGATCCGGGCCCCCGATTACCACAGTCGGGCCCTTTTTAATTTGACTCTTATCATAATGTAGAATAGAAAGATAAATTAAAATAGAAATCTACAATATTCTGTTGTTATTATATTTATAATATTACGTGTCATCGTATCACTCGTGTCTACGTTATTAAAAGAAATATAGATAAAATAACTGCATGAAAGTAAAAATGTCATTGAATGACGGTTATATATTATTATAATAAATTACAATAATATGTATATACTCTGTAGATAACCGTACATTAAAGATATTATTACTGCCGCTTATCGCTATGATTGTAATCAATAAAAGTGTTGGTTTATTTATAGTTTTGTTTTTGTATTTTTGGTGATTTTATCTTATCTTATTATGTGTTAGCTAAAAATGTTATAATTATATATTTTATATTTAAAATACATAAACATTTGTCATTTTTTTTATTACATGAATTAATTAAATATGATAATCGATCATTTTTCGTATTCGTATCTTTGAGCATTTGAGCTAGGGCCTAGGAGCAGTCTTGAAATTAAAACTGGTAAGTAGGAAATCATTTAATATTACTTTATTATAATATATTATATTATAATAAGATGTATTGTAATGCGTATTTGTGTATTGAATAAATATATTAAATATTTTATTATATTAAACAATTTTCATATTGGATATAACCATTTAATAACATACAAATTTGATTAAGTTTGAAGTATTGAAAACTTAATAGGTATGAACGAAATGGTCCATACAGGTTAATATTATTTAGACTTTATCTTAAGACTTAAGCAAACATTTTTGACTAACATTTCATTGATATTTTGTCTTTGGATTTATTATTTAGAAAACATAATCATTATTTGAGATTAGCTGAGATTCAAATTGTTATGAATTTTATTTTGTAAATTAATATGTCTTATATTAAAAATTAATATTGTACCTACCTATATTTATAAATTCATTATACATTTCCAAGTTGAAGTATTCTATTAGATAGAACTATGGACTACAGCTATGTATACCAAATCAAAATAATGTTTACCATCTCATAACATTGCAAAATTTCATTCAGAAGAATCCATTTTACTCTGTGTCTCTGTAATTTTTAATGTTAGAGTCAAATGACTTTGAATCAGGTGTAAAGGCAGGAATATTACCAATGGCATCATGTTAACATTTTTTTGAGTATTAATTTCAATTTTTGGCAAAACTGAATTCTTTATTAATATTATTAAAGTTTTAATTTGGTACAGAAATTAATAATTATTAATTATTATTTATAAGCTATAAATTATATTATAAAGAAAATAAATTCATTATTTATTGGTTAACAACTTAAGGCAAACATAAGAATAGTAAGTTACCTATTGTTGCTTATAACTTATAATATTATAGAAATAGGGTAGGTATATATTTTTTTATACTTCATAAAGCAGAGCTATAGCAATGGATTTGCTACCTGTTGGTATATATAGACACTTATTTTTAATAGTGCAAGTCAGTTAATTTAGAATAATTATAATGAGTTATTGTTGTTAATATAAAACAATCTAATTAAACAAAATGAAATGAATTTTGATCCATAATACAACAATTGAATGGAATGATGTATTTGCCCATTTACATTTTTAATAATTTTGCTGACTTTAACTATTTGATCGTCTTTTGAAACTTACTGATAACTGAATAACTGATATGTTATATGGATACTTAATTACACTTCCATAGTAGTATAGTACCATATAAAAAAAAATAAAGATCATTTTATGAAATATTAAATAAAATTATTTTTTTTTAAATATGTGATCTACTATTATGATTGAACCGGGTTTTCGAAAATATTTAAAACTTGTGAAAAAAAACTGTTTTATATTGGCCATTATTATACTTAATTTAATTTAATTAACTTAATTTAATTTAACTTAACTTAATTAAATTGAACTTAACTTAATTTAATTTGAGGTTAGGTTAGCCAAAACATAATAACTAACATAATTTTTTTTTTGATTAGTTTTGTTTCAAATTTGATATGGAAGCCAAAAAAAAAATCATCATACAAACATAATAGTGGTAGTACAAAAAGAAAAATGCGTGAAAAAATAGAGCTTGAAAAAGTAAAAAATAATCCTAAGCAGTGCAAACTTAATTTTAACCTAACAGTAAAAAAACCACACAATGTTTCTACTTCTCCAACTACTAACTTAATTACTTCCGAGTCATCTTCAAAATCGCTCCCATGTGCTGAAACGGAACCTTCGTCAAAATTATTACCACATACTACATTCGATTTCAATTTAAAAAGTAACTTAACTTCTAATACAGAGTCAACAATATTAACAGCGTCCACTACATCAGTTTCAATTTCAAACTCCTCTCCTTTAAATTCACCTATGAAGAATTTGAGCACACAAGATTATAAGAATATAATATACAATATACATCAGTTATATGCGAGCTATTCAAAATATCATTGATGGGTTATTGTGTAGGTAGTGTGTAGTGTGGTCTTGTACTCTTGTGCACATATTAATTATTATTATCCCCAATAATAAATTATGGACTTTGGATTGGCTGTAGCCCATTTGCGCCCCGAGGGTTATGGACATTTGCGCCCAAAATAAAAAACTTAGCACCCTGATTTATAGCCCAAATGCGCCCATTTTGCATGCAACGTTGCCGTTGTTGTTTACAAATATACAATCCTATGTAAAATCAAAATTTAAAAAAAAGTAATAATTTTAAAAATAATGTTAAATACTAAACAGTATACATATTATATATATAAATATTATTTATATTGCATTAAATTATAAATTTCAAATAGAAACATTTTTACGTAAAATCAAAATAATTAATAAATACAATTACAATAATATGCATATATACATCTAAATTTTTAATATTATTAATAATCCATTAAATTAAATTTATATAGAACCAAAATAAATCAAAATAAATAATACATATTAGTCAATAATAAGAATGTTAATAATACAAAAAATAATTAAATTATATTATATTAAAATAATAATACAGTTATTATAAATCGATTCCCCGAAATTTATAAGAATTTTTTTTT
>NW_021774878.1:0-1694 GCF_005508785.2 Acyrthosiphon pisum | reverse complement strand
TAAACCAACTTCGGATAAAACGTTAAGTAATTTTTTTAATCTATTGTTGTGTTCTTCTACCGTTTTTCCCGCAACTATTATGTCATCTTGAAATATACCAATCCCTTCTAAGCCTGTGGTTGATATTTCCATGGCTTTTTGGAATTCCCCAGCTGAGCTTTTTATTCCGAACGGATTTCGAGTATAACTGAATAGGCCTTTGTGAGTATTTATTGTAGTGTATTTGCGATCACTCTCTTTAATTACCATTTGTTGATATGCATCTTTGAGATCTATTTTAGAAAAATATTTTGAGCCACTTATATTCGCATAAAGATGTTCTATTTTTGGTAAGGGATACTCAGTTCCTTCCAATACGGGGTTGATTGTAATTTTGAAATCACCACAAATTCTAACTGTACCGTCGGGCTTAAGAATTGGAACAATTGGAGTGGCCCATTCGCTATAGTTCACAGGAGTTAAAATATTATTATCTATTAAACGATCAATTTCCGACTCTACCTTAGATTTTAGTGCTAAAGGAATTGACCTTGGCTTGAAAAACTTGGGTATTGCCCCCTTTTTAATGTTTAGCGATATTTGGTATTTATTAAAGGTGCCGATTTCATTTTTGAATAAATGCTCGAAATTTTTTAATATATTCTCTATATTTTCGTTTACATTTATAGTGTTATAAATGGGAGAATAGTTTATTATTTTTAAATCATTTCTACCAATTAATGGCGGTCCTCCGTTTTTTATTACGTAAATGCACATTTAAAAGACTTTTTCAAATATTTAGCATTTACTATTAATTTTCCTATTGGGCTTATATCATTTCCGACGTAATCGCGTAGTGAAATATCGTTTGGTAATAAAGTTAAATTATTAAAACTTGTATCATATAATTGTTTTGACATTACACTATGCACAGCCCCCCGTATCTATTTCAAATTTTAAATCTTTATTTTCAATTAATAAATTGATTATGTACGGTTTTACTTTATTTTGAAAGTTATTTTCAATCATATTAAAAAAAGTGTCAGATAAATTGTACGCGATTGCGTCATCATGAATATTTTCATTCGTGTTATTACCAGAATTTTCGGATAAAAATTTATTGTGTGAGCGGTTATCATACTTTGGTTTATTGTTCTTACTTTTACACATAGGAGCCAAATGACCTTTGATATTGCAAATATTACAACTGTAGTCCTTGTATCGGCATTCTTTTTGTGTGTGGTTTGATCGACCGCATGTTCCACATTTTGATTTTTCCGTGATTGACTGCTTGGCTGATTTTGCTTGCTGACTTTGTTTTTGATATTTGAAGTCAGCTTCTTCCTTTATCCATCCGGTTTTATTGTTGATTGTAGATTCTTTTGCAGCAGAAATTTCCATAAGTTGCGAATATGTGATGCTTATTTTTGAGGCATCTTCCTCTAGTAATCGATCTTGAATTGGTCCCGCGTTCATACCAACAACAAAAATGTCACGGATTACAATTTGTAATTCCGTTGAAAAATTACATTTTGATGCTAGGTTCTTTACTCTTGCTCCCCATTCAGCTACAGTTTCGTCTGGTCTCTGCTTTGCGTTGTAGAATGCATATCTTGATGCGAAGTACGATTTCACTGGCTTGTAATAATTGTTTAACAAACCTAATAGTGTGTCGTATGTCTGAACGTCTGGTTTTGCTGGAACGCATAAACTGA
>NW_021774877.1:0-723 GCF_005508785.2 Acyrthosiphon pisum | reverse complement strand
GATAATCCGGCTCCACTACTCTTAAACAGAGACTAACATCAAATACATAGGCATATCTACAACGACTGTGTAACAAATCACGACATAGGTGCCGCCTGATGTTTCATCGGTTCAACGTTGATACATCAGAGTGTATTTGAAGTTAATGAATCTCGGGTTTTGAAGCGGACAGGATTTATCCTGATGATCCGGCTCCACTACTTTTAAAGAGAGATTGACATCAAATACATAGGCAGATCTGTAAGACCCGTATAATAAATTACGTCATAGGCGCCGCCTGATACTACATCGTTCCAACGTTGAACTATCAGTGTATTTGAAGTTAATGAATCTCGAGTTTTGAAGCGGACAGGATTCATCCTGATAATCCGGCTCCACTACTCTCAAAGAGAGATTAACATCAAATATATAGGCATTGTCCAAAATACAATAAATCACGCTTTAGGCGCTGCCTGACGTTTTATCGTCCTTTATTGGCGTTGAATCATCAGAGTGCACCTGCAGTTAATGAATCTCGAGTTTTGAAGCGGACAGGATTTATCCTGATACTCCGGCTCCATTGCTCTTAAAGAGATATTAACCTCAGGTACATAAGCAAACAGAATAAAATACATACACCAGCGATGTCACCTAAAAAACACCCATGAGAATAAAAAAAAAAAAAAAGACATGTGTTGGCAGCTTATGCACAAGGAAAAAGAAATGTTAATAAATGTCATAATC
>NW_021774876.1:0-1089 GCF_005508785.2 Acyrthosiphon pisum | reverse complement strand
GGTCCCGTCGTTAAAATTATATTTTTAGTGGGGTTGCTTACAGTGTTAACAGGGTTCGAAATTTTTCATGCAAACATGATTATTACTTTATTAATATGTACTTATTATTATACATTTTTGTAAAGACCAAATTTAATTCAAATTTATGACACCAAAAATGTGGACAACACACAACTATATTAGTGTGCCTACATAATATTATTTGCACAATTTAAGCAAGCGTATGGATAATATTATAATTTAAATTGTTTGAATAATGTCCTACCTTACATTTGTGGTCGGATCTTCAATCCATTTGATTGTTGAATCGATGAACTGATATATTTTTTCTATCTTCAGCTAAACTATTTAAGGGATTTTTAGAAGCATAATATATACTAAAGTATTCGATTAGAATCAATTAAATATTTCATTCACTGTTATAGTCTATATAATAAGAACATTTTGTCATAGAATCAACGTTTATTATTACGTCATATAGTGTATACCAGCGGTATCCAACCCCAGTGGCGTCATTTGAGGGGGGGGCAAGGTGGGCATCTGCCCCTATCTGATTTTAAAAGCGGCCCGATGGGCCGGTTCCCAGTTGTTGCCGTTTTACCATTATTATATTTTATAAGCGCAAAAACATGCCTATTTTATAATATTTTCAAAAAATATTATACTATATATACTAAGAAATTATTGTCACATTGATACATTTTTACTAATTGATAGTTGGAATATATTTATATTTAGACGTATGCGGTGACGTACCTACATACACATTGTATGTTTGGGTATGTATTTATGTATGTTTGTTTATGTTGTATGGACAACAATAATAATAATTAGTATCATAATCTAGTATAGTTTAATTTCTAAAATCTTAAACTAATACAAATTCTAAAAACAACAACCGATTGGCACTCTTATTAATAATTATCATTGATCACGGACTTCAGTTAACTGCGACAGTCGTGTATGATTCAACTATTCTGTGTAGGTA
Source organism: Acyrthosiphon pisum (assembly GCF_005508785.2). Classification (NCBI taxonomy): domain Eukaryota; kingdom Metazoa; phylum Arthropoda; class Insecta; order Hemiptera; family Aphididae; genus Acyrthosiphon; species Acyrthosiphon pisum. The sequence continues at coordinate 101 of NW_021774876.1, read as the reverse complement.
CCTATTGTGTTACTTTAGCTGACATTTATTTTTTTCGTGACGCGTGTTTACATTAATATTTTAATTTGGGCAAAATATGACTTAAAAAAAATAAATAGGTG
>NW_021774875.1:0-850 GCF_005508785.2 Acyrthosiphon pisum | reverse complement strand
GCTATAAAAGTTGAACGTTTTACCATTTGTTTACTACAAAATAATTATCACATTTTAAATTTGATACATTTGTCAAAATTCCAACTTTAAATCCGTATAAAAAAAATTGTGCTTATGTATTTTTAATATTTATCAACTGCTTTTGTAACAATATATCAGGAGCCTTGAATTCAATTTTCGCGCTTTTTTACCCAAGAAATTAAATTTTATTGACATTTATAGAAAAAAAAGGTGGGTAAGTGGATGTCGCTCTGCTGTACAGTAGGTTAGAAGTGGGTCACTGTATAATGGACAGTATTAAATTTGAATTCAATGATATAATATCACTGTATAAGAAAAACGATTCTGAGCGGAGACGGTATATCAGTCTATGTATTAGACATATATATACTTATCTATGGTATTAAAAAAAAATTGACCTATAATAGGTACCATTAATAAATTCCAAATTAATCATATCATAATATATATTAGGTACTTATAAGTTATAACGCGTTATACATCAACAAAAAACCGTGGTAAAATCATAGATATATAATATTATACTTTAGAAGTTTCAAGTACCCACGAATAATATTATACAATCACAACAAAATAACTAAAATAGTTATCCTAGGTTTTTAATATGTAATTTCGTCCAAATTTGTACTTAAAATGACTATAAAAATAAACTGTGTAAATGTATTTTTTAGATTTTTTGGTAACAGAATTAATTACTTACGTGGAATATTGTTTTAAATTTTTAATTCTTAGATACAAAAATTGAACATTTTATAAATTTTTAACTACAAAATAATTTTTCAAATTAAGATTTGATAAATTTTGTCAAAATTTGATCTTTAAATGCTTA
>NW_021774874.1:0-870 GCF_005508785.2 Acyrthosiphon pisum | reverse complement strand
TTTTATCTAGATAAAATATGAGATAATTTCATGTTTAATTTTGAGAATATTCAGGATACTTACTTGAGTCTACAGGTATAAAAAAAAAATAATTTAAATTTTTTTAAAGCAGAGGACAGAGGTCGTACAGATCGGTTAAGCAATAACTAAAATACCGGGAATTCAAATAGGGTTTTATAAATATTAAATTGTTATAAATTACAATTATTATAATATTATTATCATGCTTGTGAGTACAATATCCATGAATGTTGGTTTACTTTTGTCGGTTGAAAACAATAGTTATTTTTCATACTTTGTACACAATTCTATGAAATGAGTATCAGCTAATGAGACCATCATCATTCGGCGGTGGCCGGTGGCCGGCGGGTAGCAGGGATAGATGTTTTTCCTTTTGCTATTATTAGTTGTTCTTACAATCTTACCTACTACCAGTGGCGCCGAAGTCCAAAATTTTACCTATGACATTAGACACCTCCACATAAAATTTTGACACCCACCTATTTCTTATAATTACATTACCATACACCAAGTATAATTTTATGTTGTCTATTAAACACATTTTTATAAAATAACTATAGAATAACAAAGGTGACCCCCAAACTACTAAAATTATCCATGACAATTTTCATAGGTAAATTTATATTTAGGCGCCACTGTCTACTAAATGCCCATTACATATTTCTATTTTTGGGTTTTCTCATTGTTTACGATGTAAAACTCCAGACTAACAATGAATATTAATAAATATTAAAATCATGGTATTATAATGCATATTACTAAACGTGTTTTCTATGTAATAGATGAAAAACAGAAAAATATAAAAATAAAATAATAAAAATATTATAATTTTCAATTTTTTTTTTTAAT
>NW_021774873.1:0-776 GCF_005508785.2 Acyrthosiphon pisum | reverse complement strand
TTATGCTCAAACACTTTTTAATACTTATATATATATATATATTTAATTCCATATCGATCAATATTTAAACACCCATCGTAAAATGTCGTTTAATTGTTTATGATGACGGAATGTATTACTGGGCACGTGTCATTTGAATGAATGTAAATCGTATTCCATAGTAAATTTTAGTTGACCAGATTAAATAGTGCGCTGTTCTTTATTGGTTTTTATAAATATTTTAGGAAATTATTTGTGCATACACATAGCTCGTTTAAAAATTAAAATGTCGTAAAAAGTCGATTGATAGGACACAGATAATCTTTTTATAAGTTTAATTTAATTAACAATACCTACCTAGTTCTGTTCACTGTAAAACTAATAGCACACTATTGAAACTGGCAAACGAAAATTTACTACGTCGCACCTAACCTAACGTCTAACCTAACGTCCAACCAACCTAACGTCTAACCTAACCTACCGCGCCACAGTATGAGATGCCAATATTAGTCAAAACTTTAATATTTGAGCTGTGTATCTAGGCGGCGACGTAAGCCGATATATATGTATATGTATATGTATATGTTATATATATATTATTATTTATTACTACATGTTATATTATTATTATAATATAATATTATTATATATTATTGTTATAATATATTATAATATATATATTGTACATATACATTGTATATGTTTGAAACCAACGTAAAGCAATATACCTAGACCTACATAATAATTACAAAAAAAAACAGTATATATTAAGTGGGATACGTCATATTCAATATTCG
>NW_021774872.1:0-739 GCF_005508785.2 Acyrthosiphon pisum | reverse complement strand
TCTGTGTACACGATAAGTAGTCGAAATAATGCTACGATTTTCAACTTCAGTATCTTGTTCGATCAGAAAGTGAATATCGTTGGTGCATTGGGGAGGTCAAAATTTAAATTTCCCAGTAGTTTTCAAAAGCGACGTAAAAAACAAAAGAAAAATTAAGGAAAAACGGGAATTTTTACGCAAAATCGATTTTTCACAAAATTGAATTTGGTTTTTGGTGTAACTTTAAAAAAAATTACCGTAGATACATGAAATTTTGACTGAATGTTTATCTTAGCATTTTCTATACACCATAACATTTTCAAAATATTTTGATGTATTTTGAGCTCTTTACGGACATTTTTATTTTCCATTTTTTTTTAGTTTTTTTTCTAAAAATATCAATAAAATTTTATTTGTTGGATAAAAAAGCTTGAAAATTTAATACAAAGCTCCTGATATATTGTTACAATATCAGTTGAAAAATATTAAAAATACATAGGCACAATTTTTTTTTATAAGCATTTAAAGATCAAATTTTGACAAAATTTATTAAATTTTAATTTGAAAAATTATTTTGTAGTTAAAAATTTATAAAATGTTCAATTTTTGTATCTAAGAATTGAAAATTTAAAACAAGATTCCACGTAAGTAATTAATTCTGTTACCAAAAAATCTAAAAAATACATTTACGCAGTTTATTTTTATAGTCATTTTAAGTACAAATTTGGACGAAATTACATATTAAAAACCTAGGATAACT
>NW_021774871.1:0-1138 GCF_005508785.2 Acyrthosiphon pisum | reverse complement strand
ATTTGGAATTTATTATAGGTACCTATTATAAGTCAATTTTTTTTAAATACTATAGACTATAATATAATATTATGTCTTATACCTAGACTGACATACCGTCTCTGCTCAGAATCGTTTTTCTTATACAATGATATTATATCATTGAATTCAAATTTAATACCATCCATTATACAGTGACCCACTTGTAACCTACAGTACAGCAGAGCGAAATCCACTTACACACCTTTTTTTAATTGAATTGGCTACAACTGGAGTTATTACACTAATTCAATTTACGTGCATTGCGCTAGCCGCACCCATTGAACAATTTAAGAATATTTTGATGTCAACATTTAGCACGCAATTAGCATGAATTTGCACGACTAAATTTAGAATTCGCACGGTAATATATTAGCCGGAAAGTGAGAAATACTTTGGGCGCGGCTGGAGAAACGCTGCACCGGCCGCGCCCAACTTAAATTCTAAAGAATTTTGAGAAATTTTTTATGCCAATATTTAGCACGTCATTAGCATGAATTGGCACGATGGTCAACAGAATTCGCACGACATTCTTTCCCTGCTAAAAATCAATTAACCCTTCCAAACGTTGCGCCAGCCGCGCCCGATATTGAAGTTTTGCGAATTCATCAACTTTTATTATGCCAATATTTAGCACGTCATTAGCATGAATTGGCACGACTGAATTTAAAATTCGCACGGTATTGTATTAGCCGGAAAGTGAGAAATACTTTACCTGCAAAATATCAATCAACCCATTCAAACGCTTTGCTCATAAGTAAATTTTTTTTTTGGCTTAAACATTAAAATTATGTTGGTAAGTACCCACTCGTGTGTTGTGGTGGATAAAGTAACCAATTTCTTATTAGGTGGAAAAATAGAAAACTCAATTTTGTTGAAACCGGTGGAAGACATAAGCGCCAAAATGAGATAAGAAAAAAAAAAGTCATATCGTACAAAAGTGCCAAAATCCTAGGTACCTGTGTGCCACGGTTAATAGATATTAAGGGGCCTCGCTACCACGTCTTTTTTTGTCAAAAACTACTGTCTCCAATTCCAACGGTACGTGCCGACAATTATCACGATTTTTATTCTGAAAAAATATTCGGATTGTCCGTAATATATACAAGGAAACGGTCGA
>NW_021774870.1:0-969 GCF_005508785.2 Acyrthosiphon pisum | reverse complement strand
TTTACCGTGTAAAAATTATGAAGAATTTGTACACTTTTACACGGTAATTTCACACCGTTCAATGGAGGATGTCCCCCTTGGACACAATAATTTTACCGTGTAAAAATTATGAAGAGTTTGCACACTCAAAGTCAGTTTTGTCCAAATATTTACAGTGTACATGGTAAATGGTTTTTTTCTCAACAAACCTTATTACTAAAATGGAATAATTATTTAAAATACAGAACACAAGTTATGTAATAACAGATTTTTTATTATTGTAAATTAATTCTAAAATATATTTACACAAGTTTTCTTACTTCTCTAGTAAAAGGTACATATTCTACAATACAATCATGAATTAATAAACAATAAGCAGTTACACCTGTAAGCGAATCTGAAGCTTCGATTTCCAATTGAACATCCACTGCTGAGGCTGTGGTTGAATCGTTCTGTTTTGAAGTATCGATAACTATAATTGGTGCGTTTGCTACAAAAGTAGAAGGACTCAATATCGGGTTACGAATACTTTTTTCATAGTACGATTCTTGAAACGATGTATACATATTATACAATAAGGTGAAATTATTTTTCGAAAAATCTAAATTCAAATTATCGTATGGATAAGCTATTGAGTTCAGAAATACTTAAACGTTTGTTAGATTACAATGATCGAATATACTACAATCTTTTGATAACACATTTTTGCGTCCTTTCTGTAATCCAATTACGATGAATCGTGGTTTTTCTAATTTTGAAGTAGTTTTAAAATTCCACACAACTTTTTTAGTGGTCCCGAGTTCAGGATATTCAAAAGTTTCAAAAGATCTAAAAGGGATAAACAAACTTTTTTCTTTTTCTATAAGTTTCAATAATTTCAACCTTTCTTCATCATCGACCGTTATATGTGGGACATTCCAGACTATTTAACTTGTATACAACTACAAGTTCGATATTCAAGTATATATGTTGATTCTGGATCAGAGGTTA
>NW_021774869.1:0-919 GCF_005508785.2 Acyrthosiphon pisum | reverse complement strand
AAATATTTTCATCAAGTTCAGACAATCAGAAACTACAACTCTTCAGATGGATATTACTATTTTTAAATACAGTAAATTTTTTTAATATTTAGGGAATTAAAGTAAATAGGTATCAATCAATTATACATTTTTAAATTATTATTTAGGTCATTGATAACTATAATATTCACGAGCTTAATTTAATTTAAGTTTAAGAATTTTTTGATTTATTCTAAAATAACCAAACTATTTTAAGTACAGTATTGATATTCACTCGATTCCTTACTTAACGATTTTCTGTTTTTTGTTGTAATTAAAAAACGAATGACTGTAGATACTTGAAAATTTCACTGAATGTTTATATACAATGAAATTTTGAAAATAATTTGACTCTTTTTGAGCTGTTTACGGACATCGTCAATTTTCAATTTTTTTAGTTTTTTTTTCTATAAATATCAATAAAGTTTTATCTGTTGAGCAAAAATGTGTAAAAAAATAATACAAGGCTCCTGATATATTGTTAAATCTAAAAAATACATTTACACAGTTTATTTTTATAGTCATTTTAAGTACAAATTTGGACGAAATCACATAATAAAAAACCTGGAATAACTATTTTAGTTATTTTGTTGTGATTGTATAATATTATTCGTGGGTACTTGAAACTTCTAAAGTATACTATTATATATCTATGATAGTACCACGATTTGTTGTTGATGTATAACGCGTTATAAGTACCTAATGGATATTGTGATATAATTAATTTGGAATTTGTTATAGATACCTATTATTGGTCAGTTTTTTTTTAATACCATAGATAAGTAAATAAGATACCTTATACCTAGACTGACATACCGTCACCGCTCAGAATCGTTTTTCTTATACAATGATGTTATATCATTGAATTCAAATTTAATACTATCCATTTTACAGTGACCCA
>NW_021774868.1:0-795 GCF_005508785.2 Acyrthosiphon pisum | reverse complement strand
AATTTCAAATCAGAAACTTATGAATAGAAAGTGAAAATATAAACACGTTCAGTGAAATTTTCATGTATCTACAGTTATTCGTTATTGAATAAAAACAAAATAAGAAAATCGCTACATGAGAAATCGAGTGAATATGCAATGTTATAAAAATATGAAGATCAAACGCTCATAAAAATTTAATTTGACTTTCTTGTAGACATTTTTTTTTTTAAAAAGGTAGACCAACTTATGAGGAATCTTGTATTACATTTTGAAATCTTAGATGTAAATAGAAAAAATTTTATCAATTTCTAGCTCAAAATAATTTTCACATTTTCGTAATTTTTACGTATTTTATCAATATTTAAAGTAATTTTAATCTTTAAATCCTTATAAAAAAATTGTGAATTGGATTTTTAATATTTTTCAAATTTCATTGTAATAATATATTAGGAGCCTTGTATTAAATTTTCAAGATTTTTTACACAACAAATAAAATTGTATTGACATTCATAGAAATGAAAACTAAAAAAAATTGAAACTGAAAATGTCCGTAAACAGGTCGAAACAAATCAAAATTTTTTAAAAAATTTATCGTTTATAGCAAATGCTAATATAAACAACCAGTGGTTATTTCATATATCAACGGTCTTTTGTTTTAAAGTTACACCTGAAACCAAAGTCGATTTTGCGTAAAAATCCCCGGTTTTCATTAATTTTTTTTTTTAAATTAATAAATCTAGACATCTAGTACAGTAGTACCAGCTACTACCTACAATCTTACAATCTACATTATATAAATAAAGTTATTATAAA
>NW_021774867.1:5941-6903 GCF_005508785.2 Acyrthosiphon pisum | reverse complement strand
TTTGAGTTGAGGGGCCCTTTAGTGTTAATATAATATAAATAATAATATTATATTTAATAATAAGTTAACTTATAAATTACCACCTAACTACAAATCGAAAAAATACAAAATATAGGCAAAAAAAAATGTATATCATAAAATACCTGATTTCTAATTAAGTCATGGTGAATAGAAACAATTTTAAACTTTGAAGTGTCATAAACACTTTTCTATTTGGGCTTTATAGTCTATAGATGATCAATACATCAAAATACTGGTCTTATATCGAGCACTATACTGTTAGTATGGATGCTCAAATTTCTTTTATGTTCAACAAATTATTTCATGTGAACAAAATTGTTAATTAAATACTTTTTTTGTATACCTATTTTTACCTTGAATATTTCAATTACAAAAACAAATTAGCAAAAACTGGAAGTAAATTTGCAAACATTTTTTCCTGACTTCTGGAAAACCACATACTACGCTTATATGTTCCCTTCTTGATTTTGATCCTTTTCAGTTTTTTTTTTATTACATTGAAATATATTTACAACCTATACAATTTTTTATGTGCAATAAGTAGGTTTGATGATTGACAGTAAAAATAGGTTGACATGAATCTTATTAGGGAGGATACTCAGTGGTAACACCCTAATGACAGCAACAATGAACATTTTTTAAAAAGGTGGGTAAGTGGATGTCGCTCTGCTGTATAGTAGGTTAAAAGTGGGTCATTGTAATGGATGGTGTTAAATTTGAATTCAATGATATATTATTTATATTATAGGTACTTATAACGCGTTATACATCAACAACAAACCGTGACACTATCATAGATATATAATAGTATACTTTAGAAGTTTCAAGTACTCACGAGTTATCCTAGGTTTTTAATATGTAATTTCGTCCGAATTTGTACTTAAAATGACTATAAAAATAAACTGTTTAAATGTATATTTTAGATTTTTGGTAACAGAATT
>NW_021774867.1:2758-3988 GCF_005508785.2 Acyrthosiphon pisum | reverse complement strand
AGCTCAAAAAAAGTCGAAACACTTTGAAAATTTAACCCTGTATAGACAACGCTAATATAAACATCTGTTGCAAATTTCAAGTGCTTACAATAATTATTTTTTGAGTTACAGTAAAATTAAGTTTTCGTTTTTGTCAAAAATTGGTTTTGCGTAAAAATTCGCGTTTTTCCGTTATTTTTTTAAGGTTTTTCCTGCCGCTTTTGAAAAGTATTGAGAAATTTTTACTTTTGACCCCCCAAAGTACCAACTAGATTCACTTTCCTTTCAGAAAAGGTACAACTTTTGAAAATCGAAGCATTTTTACTGCTCCAAAAGTTGTCGTCAGACACAAAAAAAAAAAAAAAAAAAAAAAAACACACATCATTGTAAAATCAATACATTCATCACTTCGTTCAGAATCTAAAATTGTGCCTATGTATTTTTAATATTTTTCAACTGATATTGTAACAATATATCAGGAGCTTTGTATTAAATTTATACACTTTTTGGCCCAACAGATAAAACTTTATTGATATTTATAGAAAAAAAACTAAAAAAATTGAAAACTGACAATGTCCGTAAACAGCTCAAAAAGAGTCAAATTATTTTCAAAATTTTATTGTGTATAGAAAATGAAAATATGCACATTCAGTGAAATTGTCATGTATCAGTTATTCATTTTTGAATTACAATGAAAGAACAAAATCCGCTACATGAGAAATGGAGTGAATATCCAATCTTGTAAAAATATGAAATTCAAACGCTCATAAAAATTTAATTTGATTTGCTTGAAGATATTTTAGATTCTGAGAGGAAGTTTTTTTTTATTAGCATTTAAAGTTCAAAAATTGATAAAATATGCAAAAATCACGAATATTAGCAAATTATTTTGAGTTAGAAATTCATGAAAAATTTTCTTTTTAAATCTAAGATTTGAAAATGTAATACAAGATTCCTCATAATTAGGGCTAGGATTTATATGCATTGGTATGTTTTTTTTGCAACTTCTGATTACTTATTTTGTAAGTAATGTCCACGAATTAGCTCTAGCTGAGGTAAATGGTGGTATTTTTATTTGTCATATTTTTGCATATTTCGGACAAAATGCATATTTTTGCATATTTTGAACAAAATGAATATTTTTATAAATTTCGACTACAAAAACACAAAAAGTGCACGTTTTATAGTATATTTCATTACAATTCATCTTATCGCAGTACAAAAATACCCAAATGTAATTTTATCTTATCT
>NW_021774867.1:0-928 GCF_005508785.2 Acyrthosiphon pisum | reverse complement strand
TAGTTCTTCGATAGTTTTGGTTTACTCAGAAAAATAATGTAGAGTGTAATGTGTACTAATTAGTTTTAATTTAATTTAATTTTTTAGTTATGTTAAATATTATCATACATATTATTAATTATTATAAAGTATGTATAATTCATAGACCTAATACTAAGGTACTACTGGAGTTTTATTCACCACACATAAATAAAGACAACAGTCTAGCTTAACTAAAAATCTGGCGAACAAAGTTATTGGAAAATAATGAAGTAATTAAAACTGGCCTGGATGCTCTTAAAATTTGCAGTTCCTCTATTTTTACGAATTTGAATAAGCTATTAAAAATGTTATGTGTACTGCCTGTTTCAACATCCACCCCAGAAAGAATGTTTTCAACGTTAAAGAGGGTTAAGACATGCACTAGAAACTTAATGCTTGAAGTATAACACTCTTAAACTTAAACTAATGTCCAACTAACATTCAAAAAATACTAACATTTTATTTTACGATCATTTGAATGGATTAACGTTGTTGGCAGTACATAAAGGTATCAATGTTACACCAGATGAAGTCTTAGATGACATTTTCAAAAAGCCAAGAAAACTTGAAATAGTACTTTAGGTTAGGTAATTGTAACATCTCTGAAATCTTAATTTACATTTTATAAAATGTTAATTTTGAATAATATGTTATCTGTATTATGTATATAATATAACATTGTGATTTGTACTACATTACCCATTCCTAATTCCTAAACCAGATGAAGTGTTAGATGAGATGGCCAAGAAGCCAAGGAAAATAGAAATTCTCCTTTAGTTAATACAAATTATATAGTTAATATACAATAAATATTATATAGTAAACTATATAGTTAAAATAATATATTAAACCTACATGTATATTATTTATGAATATCCCCCTCCTTTCGAAAAAGCTGAGCACGCCA
>NW_021774866.1:0-1024 GCF_005508785.2 Acyrthosiphon pisum | reverse complement strand
TAGACTATTGAGTAGTGGTAATCTTTAATTTACACAGGACGACAAATAAATACGTTTAAAAAAAATTAAACGTCTGTTGAGTGATTAACCACTTAAAACAAATTGGATTTTTAAACGATAATAACTATTTTTAATTGTACGATATATATTATTTTTATAATTTATTTCCTATGTATTGTTTAAAAATAAATTATCAAAATTACTAAATATCTTGTGATATTTTTTTAGAAGTCTATATTTCAATATTTATATAAATCTTAATACCTAAGTTGATGTATTAATCCACATTATTTTTTTTTTATTAATTAGAATGCTAATTAAAAATTAATTAATTATCAAAGATTGACATTAAACATCAAAAAATAACTGTCCAATTAATACCTTGTAATCGATAAATAAGCCAATATTTTAATGCGAAATTACAAATTTTATTTTATTTTCTCGATATTTTCTATAAATATACTTTATAATAAAATCGATTAAAATTATTTTGCTCAACTCCTCAAAAAATATACTAGTATTAATTTGTACACTTTTTAGATTCTGAGTGAAACGATGAATGTATTGATTTTACAATGATGTGTGTTTTTTTTTTTTATTTTTTTTTTTATTTTTTATTTTTTTTTTTATTTTTGTGTCTGTGTACACGATAAGTAGTCGAAATAATGCTTCGATTTTCGACTTCAGTATCTCGTTCGATGGGAAAGTGAATATCGTTGGTGCATTGGGGAGGTCAAAATTTAAATTTCCCAGTAGTTTTCAAAAGCGACGTAAAAAACAAAAGAAAAATTAAGGAAAAACGGGAATTTTTACGCAAAATCGATTTTTCACAAAATTGAATTTGGTTTTTGGTGTAACTTAAAAAAAATTACCGTAGATACATGAAATTTTGACTGAATGTTTATTTTACCATCTTCTATACACCATAACATTTTCAAATATTTTGATGTATTTTGAGCTCTTTACGGACATTTTTATTTTCCATTTTTTTTAGTTTTTTTTCTAAAAATATCAATACAATTTT
>NW_021774865.1:0-1042 GCF_005508785.2 Acyrthosiphon pisum | reverse complement strand
CATTTTATCATGAAAAGAAATTAAAAATATAGTAATATAAACATTTAGTGAACTTTTCACTTTCTACCTATTGCGGTTTTTCTTTTTTGAATGACAAGAATTAACTATATATATAAAGGAAAGTGTACTTTACCAATAATCAACGCAGAGCCGAACTATTTGAATTATCGATTTGAAATTTCTAGGATAGATTTTTATAATAATTTCATCTGGTACTAAGAAAGGATTTTTCAGAATGTTGATTTTAAAGGGTTGAAATCGGTAAAAATAATTTTTTACGTGTAATTTGTATATCTATATTGATATAATAATAACAATAGCACAATATTAATTATTTATTTGATAACAGTTACTGCTGTTATTGACTGTTATTATAGTAGTAACTGTTATAAATCACTGTTCCTGTTATTTTTTCCCATCACTACCCGGAACACGTTAAAAAATTATTTCAAATATTATATTTATTCAATTTAATTGTTTGAATATTTTTTTTAAAAATGTCATCGATTGCAGACATTTTTGTCGATGGAATTTTGACACCTCAAATACTTGTACCCATTATCGGTGATTGTTCCTGCCTTTTCCGTTCAATTTCATTTCATTTGTACAACACTCAAGAACGATGCCAGGAAATCCGAAATACAATTGTTTCGTATGTGTCTGATAATTGGAATAACTTTATTACTATGTCTTGCAATTTAAATGGTGACAACTTTTCCACTGCTGAGGCTTATGTTCGTGAAATGGTAAATCCTAATATCTACGGTTGTTATTGCGAATTGGTGGCAACTGGAAATATTTTCCCATTTTTATTTGAAATTTATTATAATAATAATATTTATGCTAAATTTGGTGTAGGTACATTCCCAGTAAAAAGATTGTATCTAACTAGAAATATTAATAGTGGTCATTTTGATGTTTATTTATCTATTCCTAATATTTATAATGTTACAGTAAATTTAATTACTACTTCAGAGGGCGATTTATCTATTTTTAATAATTTTAGTGAATTTTTTATTATATACCTATTAAAATTAGTCGT
>NW_021774864.1:0-1116 GCF_005508785.2 Acyrthosiphon pisum | reverse complement strand
TCACTTTTTTTTTATGAATTAAAAAGTGAGATCAAATTATATGTCTAAGAAATGTTTTGTTGTAAATATAGATAATCTTGGACTATCTATTTGCCAAATAGAAAATACCAAAACAAACAAAACTCTTCAATAACTGACAGAAACATCCAAGTTGTTACTAATATTTATATGTAGTGCTATGCCACTTGATTGTATAGCTTGGCATTTATTATCCAGTAGGTACCAGTGAACCATAGGCTAAGCATTTAAACAACAATTGTAGATGTATAAATGATTAAACTGAAATCAAAAATAAGTTTAAACTTAATGACATATTGTATCATTTATTTAATTGTAGAAACTACCAACTAGTAAAACTTACCAACAAATTGTACATAATAATATGTACCTACTCATCAAGTATCCAATTGACATGCAACTAACCAATTTAGGTACTTTATTAAAAAAAAAATATAATATTGTGTATGTGGTAGATAAGAAAAAATACATACAAGAACTTTGTACTTGAACTTTATTTATAAAAGTGCATAATTAAAATTTAAAAACTTAAAATTGTGGAATATTAAAAAGTAAAAGTTTATTAACATTAACGATTGAAGATCATGATTTAATCAAATCATTTAAAGTATTTGGCACAATTAAATTATGAATTATTTCTTATAATCTTACAAGCTCAAAACAATAAATATAACCTAATAACCGTTTATCTACTAAACGTATTTTCATGTACTTCACGATAACCTGGTAATAGCCATGATAATATTATAGATAATCGTGGTAATCGTGCACAGAACAAAATTAACAATACAAATAACAGCTGATATGATTAGCGACAAGACGTGATAGTCCAATAATCCAATTACTTATAATATGTATGTATAACAATAAAATTTATTGTCGGAAGTAGGCATAGATATAATAAACACCTAGATCGCAAACTCGTATTTAATATTGAAGCCAGACGCCATTTACAGATGGGGCAAAAACGATAGTGATTATCGATACTGAAAATCGATTTCGATTATATCGATATCAATTATCGATGTTATTTATATTGATCCTTTATACATTTATTATGAAATTATAAAAACTAATAACTAATAACTTACATAAAAT
>NW_021774863.1:0-749 GCF_005508785.2 Acyrthosiphon pisum | reverse complement strand
CACTATACAATTTGAAAAATATTTGACTCTTTTGAGCTGTTTACGGACATTTCAGTTTTAAATTTTTTTAGTTTTTTTTTCTATAAAATATCAATAAAGTTTTATCTGTTGGGTCAAAAAGTGTATAAATTTAATACAAAGCTCCTGATATATTGTTACAATATCAGTTGAAAAAATATTAAAAATACATAGGCACAATTTTTTTTTATAAGCATTTAAAGATCAAATTTTGACAAAATTTATCAAATTTTAATTTGAAAAATTATTTTGTAGTTAAAAATTTATAAAATGTTCAATTTTTGTATCTAAGAATTAAAAATTTAAAACAAGATTCCACGTAAGTAATTAATTCTGTAACCAAAAAATCTAAAATATACATTTAAACAGTTTATTTTTATAGTCATTTTAAGTACAAATTTGGACGAAATTACATATTAAAAACCTAGGATAACTCTTTTAGTTATTTTGTTGTGATTGTATAATATTATTCGTGGGTACTTTAAACTTCTAAAGTATACTATTATATAATATCTATGATTTTACCACGGTTTTTTGTTGATGTATAACGCGTTATAACTTATAAGTACCTAATAGATATTATGATATGATTAATTTGGAATTTATTATAGGTACCTATTATAGGTCAATTTTTTTTTAATACCATAGATAAGTATATATATGTCTAATACATAGACTGATATACCGTCTCCGCTCAGAATCGTTTTTCTTATACAGTGATATTATATCAT
>NW_021774862.1:0-1158 GCF_005508785.2 Acyrthosiphon pisum | reverse complement strand
AAAACAAATTGTTGACATATACTTAGGAAGTTTGTAAATAAAATCTCATGTAAAATGACTGGGCAACCAGGCCATAATATTATGGTGCAGGTCATCAGGAAAATTCGTATATCCCGACCGGCCACTCCACCCCTGCAGAGTTGTAACCGCCACTTGTAAGATATCTGAATTTCTCGGTCATGACTCATTGCGACGAACTAAATGTATGTTTTATTAAAATCAAATTTTCTCGTCGAACACTAATAAAAGGCAGTAATGAGAACGCAACCAGCAGCAGCAACGATAGGATTATAGTACTATATACATATATAAATCCGCAGACTTTCTTAAAGTGGGCGATAGCACCCCCCCTCTTTGTTGGCGCTTACAACCACTAGGGGGGGGGGGGGGTGGTATATAAAACCTGAAGAAATTATGTGTACGTTGAAGCGGACTAGAGGAGTATAGGTGATTAAAAAAACGATAAATCATGTTATCCTTATACTTAAAATTAAATTAAATACTTACTACATGTCCTCATATTTCACGTTTTTGCGTCTGATTTTAAGTAAATTTGAGCCAGATTAACAAATGTGTTAAAGAACACCAGGACCAGCCTTTACATTAGATTCGTTTTTGTTTGAACTTGATCAAGTATGCATTTTAATTACATATTTGTACTGTTCTCATTGAACATGTAATTTTGAGCTCAGATATACGATATGGTGTATTTAAATAAAATAATTACAATAACAACTGTTTTTAAGATGCACTACAGCTAGATGGCAACATTAAAATTAAAAATTTTGGGGGCTTGATTATTGGAATTATTGACTATCGAAGGGGCGGTGGATTAAATAGTTTGAGAACCTAGATGAAAAGATTGAATGCGTTGTCCATGAAAACGTCGTGGAAAATATTACTATATGATGACGAAATATGTTGAACATCAACCAAAATCGAACACTGTCAATCCATCCGAAGAAACAATGCACGATTTACCGTGTACGATGATGGTTAGTCGGATGTATTGTTGAAGCCTATGTCCGGTGGCGATAACGCTCCGTCATTGTCGAGAACGGTGCACACTGCAGCACGCGCAGAGAACAAGACGAACTTAGAACTACGTATCCGATGCACAGATCATCGAGGACAGCGATGCCATGCGTCACTGTGCGT
>NW_021774861.1:0-952 GCF_005508785.2 Acyrthosiphon pisum | reverse complement strand
GAATCATCTATAAACAAACTCTGTATTAAATAAGGGACGGGCAACAACGCGCGTTGTCTGCAGCGGTCACTTGTCCGTTGTTACAACACGTGTTGAAGTGTCTATTGGCCCCTCGGCCCAGAAATTCGCTGCAAAGTGGCGGGCGTGACAATGTCTGCAGACCATGTCCAATGCGCCAGCGTTGTGCCGCTCTGGAAGCGGGTGAGTCACGCCCGCCTGCCGGTAAATCATTGGCGCACGTACTCTAGGTTGTCCGACCACTTCCACGTCAACATTTTCCTCTACCTGGTAGTCGTCTTCCACCACTTCCTCATTGTCCTCCACCTAGAAGTCAAACATTTCAACCACTTCCACGTCCTCCATCCGGACCTCCTCTCCATCCACGTCATTTCTCTGGACCTCTACGAATCATTTTGCAGTTAAAAATTTGAAAAATATTAAATTTGTATAGCTTAGGATTAGCTCAAACTGTAACCAAAAAAACTTTAGTCTTATCTTAGTATAGTAAAGATATTACACAGTTTTTTTATAGTTATTTAAAGTTCAAGTTTGGACGATATTAGATAATTAAACAAAGAAGATCGATTTTAGTTTTGTGTTATAATTTAAAAATATTATTCATGGGTTACCTGAACTTCTAATAAGTATAATATTAATTCAACTTACTGGCTACCATATAAATAATATCAACATAAATATTATATAAAACTTCCTAGGTTGACAAACCGTTTTCAAAATCATTTGTTGTTTACAATTATATAATATTATTGAATTAAAATTTAACACCATACATTACTGTCACGCACTTGTAACCTACTGTACAGTAGAGCGGTATTCAACTGTCTGCTTTTTTAAATTGTGTTTGTACTATAAAAAACCACTTTCTATAAACCTACATTGTTCATGATTTCTACCACAATTAAAGATATATATTTTAGATTAGGTATATCTT
>NW_021774860.1:0-698 GCF_005508785.2 Acyrthosiphon pisum | reverse complement strand
TATCGTGTATATTACCATGTAGACGGTATACATTTTATGATGGGACAGATTGTTTTCGATAATTTCAAGAGGGCAAGTGTTAGTTAGCTATCTGTTATATATGTATATAATAGTTTTCGTGGATTCCTTGCGTGTTATTGACTCCTTGGAACCTTTTGGTTGTGTTAAAATGACTATTCAACATCTGGTTTTAATGTTTTATAGTGCGAAGATTATCGTACGTTTTAGTGATGTTTAAGAAACTAAAATCATGGGACGGAAAAATTCAAAAATTTAATGTTATAAGTGTGCTAGATTTTTTACACTGGTAAAATCGATTTGTATTATAGGTAGTTTGAGATTTGTATAATTTAAAATATTTAGCTTTCAGGATTTTGTTGATTTAAATGCCAATATCCATACTTAATGATTGTTTTGTAAAATATTTTTCTAGTGCAATATTGTTCTTGTTAGTAATTTACTTAAATTTAATGTTAATTCAATAATAGGTATAAATAATAAAATAAAATAAAGTTGAATAATATTTTTAGTATATAGGTTTAATTTGTAAGTGCAATAATTTTTAGAGTTTATCATAATATGTTAATATTTTTATAAAGTTTGGTTAATATTTAGCAAATTATTTATTTATTTATTTTTATTAATTAATTTTTTTTTTTTTTTTTTAGGTATTAATACCTATGTTTTCTAGTTTTTTT
>NW_021774859.1:0-1383 GCF_005508785.2 Acyrthosiphon pisum | reverse complement strand
GTAAATCTATTATACAGCACTTATCTTCTATACCGTAAACACAGTCGTGTAATTGTAACGTATTATTTATTTTATTTAAACAAAACTTAACAAAAAGAAAACAGCTTATGTGATAGTAACTAAAAGTGAGAGTTGAGAAACTGTCTTTTACCGTCATTTCTATTTTAATGATTTTTTTTATTTTATGTAATCCAAAAAAAAAAAAAAAATATCTTTAAGTCTGTAAGCACGGCTTTACATAGAATTTCTATCTAAAGTCGTACCTGCAAGATATAACGTTCATAGTAATATTATAAAACTATAATATCATCATTACAACGATAAATTCTTATTCTATTTCATTTTTTGTTTTTTTAAAAAAAAGAAGTATTCATGTTAAATTTAATAAATAGCAATAACAAAAATAGTACTTACATGGCTTGTGGAAATTGAAGTATTGAAAGTATTGAAGTATGATGGCTGGTCTCTATTTGTTAGAGTTGTTTTTGTCAATCTTTTGAGTGGTTGCTATTTGTTGAAGAAGTTTGATAATTTGATGGTTGGCTGTTTGGTAGAGAAGACTGTTCTGCTGTTGACTGCTCTTGGAACTGCTGGTGCCGGAACTGATAACGATAAGCTAACAAATTCTGTGTTTTATACCCGAAAATAACCCTCTCTTCTCTCATTAGAAATTTTTTTTAAAGATGGATTTAAGCATTTTAATTTATTTCATATCCTGTTTTCATATTATAATGGCATTGACATTTAGTTAATGTAATAACATTTGGCTGGTCATGTTGACAACAATTTAAATTCATATAATGTAATTGGGTTTTTTGGGAATGAATGTATACATTCTAATGTATTTAAAAATTCATATAATTTGCTGTTGTATATGAACATGATCCAACAGGTTTCTAAGGTAAGGTTATTATAGTTATGTATTCAATGAGGGCATTGACTATGACATATAATACAATTTGCTGTTGTGCCATACCTATATGAACATGGTCCAACAGGTTTCTATAAAATAAGGTTATTATAGAAATGGAACCAAGCCATTGCTATGGACATTTGAATATTCAATTATTGAAGTAGTGGTAAAAATCTGTGTATAAAAGACAGAGGGAATTCACTAATATTCACCAGTTTTCAAGATTTCATCCCAGGACAAGAAGCTCAGTTCAACAGAAATATCTAACGAAAAAAAAGAAAATGTCGTACCGTACAATTGCTTCAACTGATTCAGAGGTTAGTAACTACTTAACAAATATCTTATAACCAAAGCAAATTGGAGGCCAGTCGTAACACTACTCAATGCTATGGTTACAATTCTTAAAATATTATTAAATGTCTGATTATAACATGGTTAAAAAAAAAATATATTGGTAACTAAAGTATATT
>NW_021774858.1:0-883 GCF_005508785.2 Acyrthosiphon pisum | reverse complement strand
TCCCCTTAAACATATTGAACATTTACAACATAATTATAACATTATATATAAATTATAAGATTCAGCGTATCTAGTGTCAACGCAGACCGACCGCGACGATGGCACGATGCGCTCGTTTTCTCTTATTAGACCCGCAGTATAGGTAATTCCACAAAATAGGATTAAAATAGTTTTGTAGCTTTATTGCATTCCGTCCCGTTGGATTTGTGTGATTACTGATTTGTATTTTGTTAATATATATGGTGTGGTACTGTTGGGGTGTGTGAGGGGCGAAGCGGGTCTGTTTTCTCCAAAAAAATTTTGTTGCTTAAGCCCCCCTGATATTTTTAGGTGATTTGCGCCTATGCTTCTCTCTGAAGACTGAAGTTACTATTGATCATAACAATTTATCATAGAATTTTCGTAAGAACCTTTGCATTTAAGTGTATTATACAGCCATGCATGCATTGTAATATAGCCGTGTCATTGTTTCCTGTTTTTAAACGCCTAGGTACAACATCACTCTTGAATATTATAATTAGGGCTCGGAAGTTGATGACCTTAATAACAATAAAAAATTACCTATAAAAAGTGCAAATATGACATACAAATGACAAAAAATGACCTTAAAAATTGCAAATATTAGTTTTAAAAAATACGTTTTTTTTAAATATTTTACTCTATTTTAGTATAAAATTCTATATAAATTTATTAAAGGTTCGAATTGCTTAAAATATGACAAAAATGTCCTTAAAAAATGAAATAAAATAATAAAATTTAGGTATAATAATATTCACTACAATACGACAACGACAAATGTAATCGGTGAGATAAAATCAGATAGGTACTAACTTAGTCTGTGGTAATTTCCAAGTTTTAAGTCATCGGCATAATGGTCGACAAG
>NW_021774857.1:0-726 GCF_005508785.2 Acyrthosiphon pisum | reverse complement strand
AAAAACACGTCTATGCGATAAAATTTAATTCGTAACAGTATATTTTACATATTTTATCTTATATTATGGTATGTTTTAGATTCTGAGTGGAACGATGAATGTATTGATTTTACAATGATGTGTGTTTTTTTTTTATTTTTTTATTTTTTTTTTGTGTCTGTCATCACCTTTTAGGCCAGTAAAAGTGCTTGAATTTTCTTCAACAGTACCTTTTCTGATAGGAGCGCCTTGAAAAACAAAAGAAAAATTAAGGAAAAACGGGAATTTTTACGCAAAATCTGTTTTCGAGAAAATTTATTTTGGTTTTTGGTGTAACTTTAAAACGAATGACTGTAGATACATGAAATTTTCACTGGTTGTTTATATTTCCATTTCCTATACATGACAAAATTTTCAAAATATTTTGATTTGTTTTGAGCTGTTTACGAACAATTTCAGTTTCCAATTTAATTAGTTTTTTTTTCTATGAATGTCAATTAAACTTTATTTGTTAAGTAAAAATACTTGAAAATTTAATACAAGGCTCCTACTATATTGTTACAATGACATTTGAAAAATATTAAAAATCCTTAGTCACAGTTTTTTTTTATTGGCATTTAAAGTTCAAAAATCACGAAAATTAGCAAATTATTTTGAGTTAATAATTCGTAAAAATTTTTCTTTTCAGAACTAAGATTTTAAAATATAATACAAGATTCCTTATAGGTTAATCTACCTTTATAAAAA
>NW_021774855.1:0-826 GCF_005508785.2 Acyrthosiphon pisum | reverse complement strand
GAACGATTAGTCAGGTGTTTTTTATAGTAGGTAAATCGATGAATTGTAGGTAAATATATACCGATACATAAAAAAGTTGTTCGTTTTGATAAAACCACTTTTTCTGCAATATATACGTTTTTAGCATTTTGTTTTATTTAACAGTTAAAACACATAGGTACCTAGTATCTAGACACCGACCAATACATACTACATTACTACGTATATTAAAATATATATGTCGGTAGATCAAATCCAGTGTACAATAAAAATATTGTCGTGAGCCACAAAATATTTTATTACACTCGTCGACATTTCGTCGGATAAATTGTATACATATACGCCACAGCAGACCATTTAATATTGTTATCACTATTGTATGGTGGTTGGGGCCCATTGTAGTCGTACACCCGTTTGTTAGTACACAACAGTAGTTTTTTACAAACGAGATTTTTAAATAAGCACACACATGTTGTAAGCAAACACATACATACTGTTAATATTAGTTTATTCAAAATTATTTTTTCCTAGCATATTATAAATATTTATAAATTAAGTTCAATTTTAGATGAACCCTCAGCACCTCATATTTTATACAAAAATACACAATGAGTAAATTACGAATTTTAAATATTATGATTAATCCATCTTTATGCACAGATATGTATTAAAAATATGATTTATACTAGAAGGGTGAAATAAGTAATAGAAACTAGAAATCAAAATATATATGGGCTGGATTCCAAACTGTTATTTTTACGTTGATCTTATAATCTTATGAATCTAAATTGTAACAGTATGAACATTTGAAACTATATAAACCACAAAAGTTAAATATATAAATTAA
>NW_021774854.1:0-215 GCF_005508785.2 Acyrthosiphon pisum | reverse complement strand
AGCACCCCCACGTTTCAAACTAGCACCCCCAATTCATTTCAGTATTTCACAAATCATTTTTAAATTATTGTGGTTTATTGGTTCGGAATTTTTTTTTCCATGTCAATTAACGAATTCACGATTAAAACAGTATTGTGTGAATGCACATTTTAGTGTTTCAGCATTTGTCAATATGCAGCAATGATATTATTATAGAAAATTATACTATCTTAGGG
>NW_021774853.1:0-1593 GCF_005508785.2 Acyrthosiphon pisum | reverse complement strand
TTTAAATGGTATCAGATACGATTGAATAATATATGTAATTGTATTTTCGTTATTTTTTATATCGATACGGTGAAACTGATAATATAAAATAAAAAATTACTAACATTTTATTATGTAACATTTATATGTAGGTAAAACTATTGTTATTCCATTATAATTATTTATATTATTACATTTTATTGTTAAAGGTTGATCTTATAATAACACTGATTACAGTAGACTACCCTTTAAAATACTAAAAAAAATTATGTAATAATCAATATCTAGACTTAAATAAAAACACGGGATAACTAGTGACGACGGTCCATATGGGGTGTTGGGCTGTTCAATACATATATACATACGATTTACGCATAAATATATAATATTTATTTACATAAACAATATTCAACACCTCTCCGTTCAGATATTTAAGAAAAACAACATAATCAATTATCAGCGGCGCCAGATGACACCGTATATTATAAAACCATAAATGCATTTTTACGTACCTATACACATATATATATTATATTCTACGAGACCCCCTCGATAATTTTCCAATCAAGACGTTCGGTCAAAACAAAACAATAAATTACCAGTGACACCTTTGTCGCACCGCCTAAAATAAGAAAAAAACATCACGTACACCGAAGCCACATTATATAAGGACCCTACAGAATAGACTCGTCAGCCAGTACCTTTCAGAAGAAGACCCATGCACAAGGTCCACGCCATTCAACTTCACGACACTCTCACATTACTGTTCAAGGGGGTGCTTATATGGTTGTGCGTATATGCGTATACAGTATATTATGTATGTTGGATTATCTCAGCATTCATTATGACTGTCTGAACTAGTTGTCTCTCTATCGAGCAAATTCACATTGTTCATTTTCTCCCATTCACCTACCTATTAATTTTTAAAATCATAAAGTTCTGTGACTATCATCATATCATAATTCGTTAAATACATTATTATTACACAATTACACTTTGAACACGAACATAGCAATATTTTTAGAATATAAGTATAGTAGTAAGAGCTCATTTAACTTAAATTACATTCGGGTGGCGATTTGACTATATTATGTACTCTTGTCACGAATGTAGGGATTCTAAGAGCTGTCTTCAAGGTATAAATGTGTAATAATAAATGTTCGTCACTGTAAATTACGTTCGGTTGGCGAATTCACTGTATTATGTACTCTTGCTACGAATGTAGGAATATTTAACACCCATTTTGGTACACAAGTGTTCACCACAACAGAATGCTCATTAACGTAAATTACTGACTTTATGTGCATTTGCTACGGATGTAGGAATCTTGAGAGCACATGGTAATAGTCACAATTATAAAAGAGTGTAAGGTATACGAAATTCTACAAACTATATAAACCAAGATACATGATATATTGTCATCGTGATATCGACTGTCGAACACGACCCCGAAGAATTACTAACTACTCGGGAGAACCACCTGCAGCAATCTACGCGCAAGGTAAGTGCTTGAATATTTGTATAATAAGCGTAGATAATTCAAACATCATTAGGCAGATAGGTATAACACAGTAGTAGGACGATCTTATGTGGAGACTCTTAAACAACATAATT
>NW_021774852.1:0-1836 GCF_005508785.2 Acyrthosiphon pisum | reverse complement strand
AAATACACGGTGTAATTTATAGTTATAATTATAATTAGTTTTAATAATATGGTATAATTAAAGTGGAAAATCTAGTGATTTATTTGAAAAGTTCTCGATAATTTTCAAAATTTTCAGTTCGGTACTACCTTTGAAATCGAATTTTTTCTAGTATAAATAAAAAACATATCTAAATTTGGTCTTAATATCTATGATTTCATAGTTTATTAAAAGCTACTTCAAATATTTACCGTATATCTTTTCCTACTTTGTAACTTACGACTATCATAATAACTACAGAGCTCATCAACATAAAATATAATTCTTTTAGGCCCAATAAACATTAATATAAATTGTATTATATTTATCATAAAAACAATGGAAATACGTACAAAAGTTCACTAAAAATAAAGAGAATTGATTAATTATACAATTATATTATAGGCAGATACATTATATTTAGAAACTTAATTTTTTGCATCAAATGTTGAACAATATTATAATATTTCAGTAGGTTGTAACGAACATTACTCGTTCATGCCGCTAAAAACTAACTGGACGAATCATAGCGGCAATCGCACAGCAAACACCAGTACAGCACGGTACAATACATTTCCAGTAGAGCAGGCACCACATAACTCGTGAATCAGTGACAATCCGTATTGCATTGACTCGTGTGAGTCGTGTGCACAATTTAAGATATACAGGCTGCACAACGATCTATGTTTAATAGGGTACCACAGTGACTTTAAAAATGACACTATAAATCAGCTGTCAAGAATAGAGAATTAGCGATCCCGGTGTCGACATAAGCAAAACGAAAAAGATTAAGAATCTTATATTCTTATCTATTACGAAATTTTAGATGATAATCCATCACTGTCTAAAATTATCAGTCCGCAATAAGTAAGTATGTAATTGCCTTATAAATATACTATTTTACTATCCAAAAAACAAAAATTCAACTTTTTAGTTAACGCAGTATCATCAAAAAAAAAAACTACATTTTAGTGCCTCCAAAGCAATTTCATTACCTATTGAGGGTTACATTAATTGGCCTATTAGCCGACGTTTAATCTATTAAACGATAAACAATGACCATTACATTTTATAAGTATTTCTGCTAAGTACTAGAGTAAAATTATTCAAATAGTTTTTAGGTACTCAAATACGTAATTCATATATTTTTAAAAAGGACATAAACATAGAATTTTAAATTTAAGATGTGTAGCTATTATAGAATTACCATACTGTAAATGGGTAATAGCTGGTAATGGTAGGAAACTATGAGTTTCGTAATTTCTGTACTTACATCGGCATTTAGAAATACTCATAAAACCATTAAAACTGGATGACTAATTCTAAAAAACGCATCAATCAGCATAATACGCTTGTCCGCTGTGCAGCTATAGTGTTTTGACTTAAAAACAACTTACAGTATAATATGATATATTTTTACACATAATGAAAGATTAATCTAATACAATATTGTATAACATAAATCAAAAACAACATACCATTGATAACTAGAAACAAAATACACGGTGTAATTTATAGTTATAATTATAATTAGTTTTAATAATATGGTATAATTAAAGTGGAAAATCTAGTGATTTATTTGAAAAGTTCTCGATAATTTTCAAAATTTTCAGTTCGGTACTACCTTTGAAATCGAATTTTTTCTAGTATAAATAAAAAACATATCTAAATTTGGTCTTAATATCTATGATTTCATAGTTTATTAAAAGCTACTTCAAATATTTACCGTATATCTTTTCCTACTTTGTAACTTACGACTATCATAATAACTACAGAGCTCATCAACATAAAATATAATTCTTTTAGGCCCAATAAACA
>NW_021774851.1:0-1104 GCF_005508785.2 Acyrthosiphon pisum | reverse complement strand
TAAGCTTATGACAATAAGCTTAAAACAAAATGTAGGAAATGTTTGGGAGGGCTATGGACATTTTTTTTTGGTGGGGTGGGGCAGTGGCGTGCTTAGCGGGTAGGCCTGGTAGGCCCGGGCATGCCTGTGTTTTTTGTCGTATTACGAAATGATACGAAATGAAATCAATTTGGAACAAAGATTATTTATTTATTACACACTTTAATATCAAGCGTGAATAATTGTGGCCACAGTTCCTACTGTTTATCGGACGACGACTAAAAATTGTAAATAATAGACAATATTCCCGAAATGATTGTTATTAATTAAACGTTCGTCACTGACTGTTCTCCGCCGACAATCGTCAAGAATTATAAGATAATGAATATGAATTATAAATGTTATTTTTGGTGCCTATTAATAATTTATTATGGTGTGTCGGTGTTTACTTTGTAAACGTATAGTGAGTGACAGAGCCGGTCGAGGTAATCGTTTTGTCTGTGTACACTATTTAGAATAACCTAAATACATTTTTCTTTTATAAAACTGCTTAAAATTTGACTACCTACCTACTAATTAAATTAAAATAAAATGAACAGCCAGTTTTATAAACCTATTCCGAAATCCACAAGGACATTGAACGATGATGATAGTACAACAGATCAACCTCAATTGAACATTTTAAAATTAAATGTTACCTCGACTTCTAACGAGTCTTCAACTTCTTCTTCTAGCTTAAAAGTGCTTGATATTAGCTCAGATAGTGATGTACAACCTATTCAACCGGTTATTAATTTTCCACGTCGTCAAATTTGTGACAAACAACGTAGTTTTTAAAGTTTATGGTACAAAGTATATCCTTGGATTGAAAAATCGATGACTTAAATTCACTAAATAATTATATTTTATGTAAGTAGGTACTTATAATTAAAAAAAACTATTTTTTCATTTGTATTCACTTTTAATATCATTGAAATATTATTAACAAGTCAAACAGGAGGAATAAATTGTGTTATATTACTATATTATATGATCATTTTTTCTAATTAAATTAAAAAATGTTATAAAAAGTTTCTACAAAATAATGTGTACCTATATAAATTAAAACAATTATAACCGGGTCTG
>NW_021774850.1:0-789 GCF_005508785.2 Acyrthosiphon pisum | reverse complement strand
TTCATCCCGAAACGGTGTAGTACCGAAAAAAGTACGGATTCACAGGGTGCATCAGACATCGTGACGGGACCCCGTAGTTCGTCCGCTTCACGGATCGGTGTAACAAATGTAACGGAAGCGGGCGCATAGCAAGAGACTCCAACAAACTACGGAAGTCGTGCACTGTCACACATCGTCCGTCCACGAAGACGGTTGATACCATGTGCGCCGATAATTGGATATACATGATAATTATTTCTTTAAAGTACCTTCAACTTTTGTTGCAGTCGCTTGAATGCACTAAAGAGAAAGAACTGTTTTGTAAGACATTCATCCCGAACCGTATATTATACGGTCGGTGATGTGGACACAATGAGTGTGGTAACTCATGGTTGAGACCACCGCGAGCATAATGATTGATGGATCGTAAGCTGAAGATCATTCCCCTCTGTGTCGTCGTTGACCATTCCATACTCTCGATGATTGGATAGATCCGCGTGACCTTCAGAATTACGCACGTTTGGCGATCGCTCAGTCAGTCGCGCATAAAAACATTATACATCAGCGTCACTGTCAAGGGTGAAATACGATGTAGGGAAGACAGTGGTAATGGGCAAAGTGAGGAAGGAAGCGGTGGATTACTTGTAGATGAAGAACGCGAAACACAGTGGTCTACAATCGAATAATTATCGCTGTAGTACCGAAAAAGATACGGATTCACCAGGGTGCATCAGACATCGTGACGGGACCCCGTAGTTCGTCCGCTTCCACGGATCGGTGTAACAAATGTAACGGAAGCGGGCGCATAGC
>NW_021774849.1:0-1121 GCF_005508785.2 Acyrthosiphon pisum | reverse complement strand
ACGTTAAAACCAACTGAGACAAACTACTAACAACCGGCCTGGATAAAACAACAATAGGTTAGGAGAATATATAACAGCAATCTTGGTGTGTCGATAAAGACTATAATAGCAATTCTGTACTTCACTATATCAGCACACCAATACTGTTGTTATATATTCACTAGACCTAACGTTACCACTTCACCTAACCTAGGTACTGTTGTTATCTTCAGGCTGGTTGCTGGTTATTGGTCACAAGTGTGAATACACGATTTTTTCGTGGTGATCCGAGCTCATAGCTGTTATCTAAACAACAAGGATTCCCGTTGTTACCTGTATTATTGATTATTGTTTTGTAGTTATATTGTTTTTTCTACCATTGTTAAAAATGTTAAGTTCAAAATATGTTATTATAGACAGTTAATATATGTCACGTATAATTTATAGATATTGAGCGGTTGTATGCAGGGCCGGATCTAGGGGGGGGAAGTCGGGGATTTATCCCCGGGCGTATAATTTTCGTGGGCGTATTTTTAAGGTTTTAAATTTGTAAATTGAAAATTGAAAATAGACTTAAAAACAAAAGTCAAAACTAGGTACAAAATAATATTTTACAGGAAATGTGTAATATTGAGTATGCAAATAAAATAAAATAATTTTATTTTTAATTGAGATAAGTAATACTAATAAGTAATAACATTGATTTAAAAATTAAAAAGGACAAAATATGAAATAGGTACGTAGTGCCGTGGAAATATAATTTGTTATTTGTGTTTGCTTTTTAAATACAAATAAACAACTATTAATTTTCTTGATAAACTTGATAATATGAAAGTAGAACATAATTAAATAATTAAAACAAAAATACTATCCTATTGATATGTAGCCCAAGTCAGATTTAAAATTATGTTTTACATATTATATTAAAATAATCTAAGAGGAAATTTATATTCTATTTGGTTAGTTTTTTTTTATAAACTGTTTTTTTATCTAATTTATTTTTATAGTTCAAGATATCAAATAAACAAACGGGTTCTTATTATTTTGGAAATTTATAAAATTTAGAATGTAGAATGTAGATTTTTTAGTATATACATTTAATCCATAAGTTATAATCCATGATAAAGTAAATTTCTTTATCA
>NW_021774848.1:0-1076 GCF_005508785.2 Acyrthosiphon pisum | reverse complement strand
TATGCTAGGCTAGAAAAATACGCCTACTATCGTCTATCTATATACGTAATATTATAATTGCTAAATTGTTATCATGTATATTCGAGTCTATAGCGATCAAGGAACATTATTAAACATGTATTCGTGTGTAAAAAATTAGATTAAATTGGACACCATGATACTACACTACTACAGGCTACATTATTTACGTAAAATATTTCACTAATCTATATAGGTAGTATACAGTGGCGTAGCCAGGATTTTTTTCGGGGGGGGGGGGGGGGGGGGCTGATCAACTTTTACACATTAAATACGTATTAGCACAAATATATAGCTGAAAAGTGTTAAAACTTATAATACATTTTTAAATATTTTAAATACAATTTAAGACTTTTTTAGCGACTATCATAGACCATTAAAATAATTTTAAAATTTTCTTAACATTTCGGGTGGGGGGCTGCAACTCCCTCAGCCCCTCCCCTGACTACGCCACTGGAACACAGTATATAGCTTTAATTAATTGTTGGTAACTTATAATTTAGAAAATAATATTAATATTTAATACAATAAATAAATATAGGCAATTATTAATTATTGAATAGTTAGGCAAACAACCTGCCTCTTCAATATGGTGCTTTTTAAGCATTAAAAATAAAAATAATTGTACAATTTATTTTATGAATCTTGGTAGTTTAAAAACTATTTTGCAGATTTTAATGCGGGCAAATCATGTTCATTAGTTGCATTGTTTGTTGTAGATGTGGGCATGTCATCAATTCCAGAATATCGATCATCATTGTCTAACGGTAAATCCAATAATGCTTGCACCTTCATCACTTCTGCCATCATTTTTTTCTAAAATTATTTTAAAGAGATTAAATTACAAATACTTATAGTTTATGCATTGTTAAAACAAATAAATGTTGTGCTTGAGGACGCCACACCCGCATGTGTTATCTCCGTCGTTATAAACGCGTAACATACCAAATTTACTCTCAGAAATTCAAGTTTTATGCTGTTAGCCTAAAAATTACAGTGAATCGACCTATTAATTATTATGAAACTTGATGGTAAGAACATTATCTGTATTTTGTTGT
>NW_021774847.1:0-962 GCF_005508785.2 Acyrthosiphon pisum | reverse complement strand
AAATTTGTACTTAAAATGACTATAAAAATAAACTGTGTAAATGTATTTTTTAGATTTTTTGGTAACAGAAATTAATTACTTACGTGAAATCTTGTTTTAAATTTTCAATTCTTAGATACAAAAATTGAACATTTTATAAATTTTTAACTACAAAATAATTTTTCAAATTAAAATTTGATCTTTAAATGCTTATAAAAAAAAATTGTGCCTATGTATTTTTAATATTTTTCAACTGATATTGTAACAATATATCAGGAGCTTTGTAATTAAATTTATACACTTTTTGGTCCAACAGATAAAACTTTATTGATATTTATAGAAAAAAAAAACTAAAAAAATTTAAAACTGAAAATGTCCGTAAACAGCTCAAAAAGAGTCAAAATATTTTCTAAATTGAATGGTGTATAGGAAATGCTAATATAAACATTCAGTAAAATTTTCATGTATCTGCAGTTATTCGTTTTTGAATTACAATAAAATAAGGAAATCGCTACATGAGAAATCGAGTGAATATCCAGTGTTGTAAAAATTTGAATTTCAAACGATCATAAAAATTTAATTTGACTTTCTTATAGATATTTTTTGTTTGATAAAGGTAGATAATCTTATAAGGAATCTTGTATTACATTTTCATATCTTAGATTTAAAAAGAAAAATTTTTATGAATTTCTAACTCGAAATAATTTGCAATTTTTCGTGATTTTTCCATATTTTGTCATTTTTTGAACTTCAAATGCTTATAAAAAAAAACTGTGACTAACGATTTTTAATATTTTTCATCTGCCTTTGAAACAATATACTAGGAGCCTTCTATTAAATTTTCAAGCTTTTTTATCCAACAAATAAAATTTTATTGATATTTTTAGAAAAAAAACTAAAAAAAAATGGAAAATGAAAATGTCCGTAAAGAGCTCAAAATAAATCAAAATATTTTGAAAATGTTATGGTGTATAGAAAATGCT
>NW_021774846.1:0-705 GCF_005508785.2 Acyrthosiphon pisum | reverse complement strand
ACGTATATAACCCAAAAATCGAACGATTCACAACTGTCTTACTAAGAAGTTTAAAATTAACAATAATGATCTGCAAACGACAACCGGCGAATTCCCGGTATTATAATATGCAAAAGTTATCAGAGTAATAACTTAAGGCCTCAAACTTTAAAGGCAGGCTACTGAGTGGCTACTGCAGTGGCGTATATAGGATTTTTTTCTAGGGGGTGATATGACCAAAATTATTTAGCACATTGGGGGCAGGCCGAGGCGGGGGACAAATATCTAGGATCACATTATGTTATCTTACCTTTCGGTAAAGTACACTATATAGGCCATGCTAGTCATGTCACCATGATGTTACTCAAAACTACACCAACATTTATAATATTATACATTTATTTTCATAAAAAAATTACAAAATAATATTCATTCGTCTTGGTTTTTGAGACATTTCATTCAACACTTCGTCTACATTAACGTCAATATCGCGATGAATGCTTAACATTGCTAAACCATTTAGCCTCTTCTAAATTGAAAAAATAAAACATTACAAAATGCATAGGTTAATATATTATTTCAGTATTACTTCAGATATTGTGTTGCGTAGATATGATTTAATCCTTTTTAAACTTGAAAATGACCGTTCCGGACAAGCTGTAGAAACTGGCAAGGTGCATAAAATTATAAATAAAAAATGAATATTAGGATATAAATCTTCATTGC
>NW_021774845.1:14369-15921 GCF_005508785.2 Acyrthosiphon pisum | reverse complement strand
CCCACCACCCCCCTAAAATAATTCTATATCAAATTTACCTTTCTAAAAATTCAACTTGCGGGCAACCAAAAATAAAAATAACTTATTAATTATATAAATACTGCTTTATTAATAAATCATTGAATATATATAAGCTTGGAATCCCGGAAAAAAAGACCAAGGAAAAAAAGGTGGGTAAGTGGATGTCGCTCTGCTGTACAGTAGGTTAGAAGTGGGTCACTGTATAATGGACAGTATTTAATTTGAATTCAATGATATAATATCACTGTATAAGAAAAACGATTCTGAGCGGAGACGGTATATCAGTCTATGTATTAGACATATATATACTTATCCATGGTATTAAAAAAAAATTGACCTATAATAGGTACCTATAATAAATTCAAAATTAATCATATCATAATATCTATTAGGTACTTATAAGTTATAACGCGTTATACATCAACAAAAAACCGTGCTACTATCATAGATATATAATAGTATACTTTAGAAGTTTCAAGTACCCACGAATAATATTAAACAATCATAACAAAATAACTAAAATAGTTATTCTAGGTTTTTAATATGTAATTTCGTCCAAATTTGTACTTAAAATGACTATAAAAATAAACTGTGTAAATGTATTTTTTAGATTTTTTGGTAACAGAATTAATTACTTACGTGGAATCTTGTTTTAAATTTTCAATTCTTAGATACAAAAATTGAACATTTTATAAATTTTTAACTACAAAATAATTTTTCAAATTAAAATTTGATAAATTTTGTCAAAATTTGATCTTTAAATGCTTATAAAAAAAAATTGTGCCTATGTATTTTTAATATTTTTCAACTGATATTGTAACAATATAAAATATGTTAGGAGCCTTGTATTAAATTTCCAAATCTTAGAATTAAAAAGAAAAACTTTTATGAATTTCTGTCTAAGATAATTTGAACATTGCCGTAATTTTTACGTATTTAGTCAAAATTTGAACTTTAAATGCTTATAAAAAAAAATTGTGTCTATGTATTTTTATAATTTTTGAATGGGAGTTAGAACAACATATGTGGACCCTTCTATTAAATTTTCAAGTATTTTGTCCCAGCTAATTTTTTTTTATCAACATTTATAAAAAAAAAATCAAAAAAAATCGATTATTTCAATTGCCTATAAATAGATTAAAAATTAGTGAAATATTTTGAAAATAAAACTATATAAAGAAAATGTCAATTTAAACAACTGGTAAAATTTTCAAGTGTCTACGACTCATACTTTTTGAATAATAACAAATATCAAAAATCGTTTGAGGCTAAACCGTTATTTAATGCGGTTTTGTAAAAATTTAAATTTCAAACACTCCTAAAAATTTTTTGTCTTAGTCCGGTTGAGTTTTTTTTACAGATATTTAAAGAAAAACTTATGGAGAACCTTGTACCAAATTTTAAAAGCTTAGTTATAAAAGAAAAAAATTTTACGATTTTTCAACCACAAAATTACTTGCAATTTTCGCAATTTTGACATATTTCGTATAAATTTAAACTTTAAGCACTTATAAAAAAAAAATTGTGACTA
>NW_021774845.1:0-14319 GCF_005508785.2 Acyrthosiphon pisum | reverse complement strand
TTGTCGAATTTTTTCTTTTGTAGCATTTTATAATAACAATGAAATAATACTTAATTGTCTTATAAACAAAGTAAATATTTACCTATAATAAAAAAAGGGACAATACATTCACTATTAAGTATTTTCACAATTTGAAATTTTTTTTTTTGTGTAATTAAGCACAAATTTATGATCATTGAAAATGATAAAAATTAAAAACATACAACAGAAAAAAATTATGCTCCAGTTATAATAATCATTAAGTATAATTATTGTTTAACACCAAGGCCTCAATTATGAATTAATACTTATACTACTACAACTTATAAGACAATAAGGGACAACTAGTACCAAAAATCTCGACACGTGGATAATTCCCCTGGGCAAGTAACGAACGGTCTAGGATTGAAACTTGAAAGATACAAATATAGCGCATTCGAGTATTTTCAGGGTCCTGTATCATCTATACAATTATCATTATTTCTCCCCTATTGTCATATATAGTATTTGCTAGTAACTATAATTTATATAATTATATTACTTAAAGCAACTAATAATTTGGCGAATAATGAAATGGTTATCAACATTTTAATCATACCATAAATTCTGGTTGTTGTCACACAAATTCACACTATTTATACACTAACGTTTGGTAAAAGGAAAATTTCGAAAATGTAATTATTTCAATGAGAGGCTGGGTCAATGCCCAAAAAGGAAAAACGATTTTTTTAGTACAACAGGAGTCGAACAAAATCTGATTGTTGTCACACAAATTCACACTCATAGCGCACTAACGTTTGGTAAAAGAAAAATTTAAAAAATGTAATTATTTCAATGAGGGTCTGGGGAAATGCCCAAAACGTAAAATGATTTTTCCGAGTACAACCGTTGTCGCACAAATTCTGGTTGTTGTCACACAAATTCACACTATTGGAACACTAACGTTTGGTAAAAGAAAAATATCAAAAATGTAATTTTTTTTAAGGGGCAGGGAAAATGCCCAAAACGTAAAATGATTTTTCCGAGTACAACTGGTGTCGCACAAATTCTGGTTGTTGGAACACAAATTCACACTATTGGAACACTAACGTTTGGTAAAAGAAAAATTTTTAAAATGTTATTTTTTCAATGAGGGGCTTGGGAAATGCCCAAAACGTAAAATGATTTTTCCGAGTACAACCGTTGTCGCACAAATTCTGGTTGTTGTCACACAAATTCACACTATTTATACACTAACGTTTGGTAAAAGGAAAATTTCGAAAATGTAATTTTTTGAATGAGTGGCCGGGGAAATGCCCAAAAAGGAAAAACGATTTTTTTAGTACACAGGAGTCGAACAAAATCTGATTGTTGTCACACAAATCCACACTCATAGCGCACTAACGTTTGGTTAAAGAAAAATTTCAAAATTTAATTATTTCATGAGGTCTGGGGAAATGTCCAGAAAGGAACAACGATTTTTCCGAGTACAACTGGTGTCGCACAAATTCTGGTTGTTGTCACACAAATTCAAACTATTTATACACTAACGTTTGGTTAAAGGAAAATGTCGAAAATGTAATTTTTTCAATGAGTGGCTGGGTAAATGCCCAAAAAAGAAAATTGATTTTTCTGAGTACAACTGGTGTCGCACAAATTCTGGTTGTTGTCACACAAATTCACACTATTGGAACACTAACGTTTGGTAAAAGAAAAATATCAAAAATGTAATTTTTTTTAAGGGGCAGGGAAAATGCCCAAAACGTAAAATGATTTTTCCGAGTACAACCGTTGTCGCACAAATTCTGGTTGTTGTCACACAAATTCACACTATTTATACACTAACGTTTGGTAAAAGGAAAATTTCGAAAATGTAATTTTTTCAATGAGGGGCTGGGTAAATGCCCAAAAAGGAAAATTGATTTTTCCGAGTACAACCGTTGTCGCACAAATTCTGGTTGTTGTCACACAAATTCACACTATTGCAACACTAACGTTTGGTAAAAGAAAAATTTTTAAAATGTTATTTTTTCAATGAGGGGCTGGTGAAATGACCAGAAAGGAAAAACGATTTTTCCGAGTACAACTGGTGTCGCACAAATTCTGGTTGTTGTCACACAAATTCACACTATTGGAACACTAACGTTTGGTAAAAGAAAAATTTTTAAAATGTTATTTTTTATTCGTATGGCAATTACAATGACTTATTTAATATTTTATAATAAAAGTTATAATAAAAGTTTATATAAAAAAATAAACCTCAAGACTGATCAGTAATATATGTATATGTTGTGTGTTGTAATATATATGTAATATATGTTGTATGGTCTGATCTTATGTTTTTCTAAAAAGTGAGAAATGTTTGTACAATAGAGACTAGAGAGACATAATAATACTTAGGTAGCTAAATTACTAAGCAAAAAGCTAATACATTTAACTGTAATGCCAGTGTATATTGCAACAAAAATAGGAATTTAAAAATTACAATTATTAATTTTCTAATCGTCCATGAGATGATCTTTGAAATTATGTCTGGAAAAACT
The DNA here is from genome assembly GCF_005508785.2 of Acyrthosiphon pisum. Classification (NCBI taxonomy): domain Eukaryota; kingdom Metazoa; phylum Arthropoda; class Insecta; order Hemiptera; family Aphididae; genus Acyrthosiphon; species Acyrthosiphon pisum. The sequence goes on along the minus strand of NW_021774845.1, from coordinate 11,818 downwards.
GAAAATAAAATATGTTAGTGTACTTAATATATTATATTATAAAAAATAACCTATTAGAAACTAAAACATTTAGGTTTTAATTAATTCTTTTAGGACATGAATTTAATAAAATAAAAGTTTATTGACATTAAAAAATAATTGTTTGCAAGTTTGTATTATAAAATTAGTTATTCACATTATTTATTTTATACATAATTCTTTGGACTTTTCAATTACCTATAATAGAATTTATTATTTTAGTGTTTTATTTATATTTTTTACCAATGATTTCAAATTATTCTATTTTTGTCTCAAAGGAGTTAGAATTTAATTTAATTATATGTTTTACTTTATAATAGGTATATACTATACAAAACAACTGTCTGTTAAATATATAAATAAAATAATAATTTGTAAATACTTAACAAGTATTAAAATATTAAATAATAATTTGTGAATACTTAACAAGTATTAAATATTTAAATATAATATGTTGGTACTTATGTAACCATATAGTTATAATAATTAATCACCATTATTCTCTATTTGCTTGTATCAGCATTATTTTTATCTAAAAGTTCTGAGCCCAATCTTGATCTTAAGTCTTCAAACACACATTTTGGAGATGAAAATGAACGTTCTATTGATACCTAAATCAAAAAAATCAAAATAATTGGTATTCTTGGATTTATTAATTTCTGTTTAGACTTTAGACAGATATTTATATTTTATAATATAAAAATAAGAATTTCTAACTGAGCAATCATGTAATTTCGAAATTATTGTTGGTGAACACTAAACATAAATAATAAATGACAATATCTGTGTTGTAGGAACAGCCATAACTACTTGTGATAGTTTATAATTATAGTTATAATTATAATTATAGTTCAGGACATTCAATTTTTTTATTTTCCCAGTAATATAAAATAGTTTCTGCATGGTGTAGTATGGGTTGATTGTCAAATAAATTCAGGAGTGACAAGATTGAAATTGTACCAGTATCTGTGGTAGATGAATAAGATTAAGATTAATTGCTTAAGTTCAATAAGCCTGGACAACATACCTATTGTAAGTACTATTCCACCTAGTTTCAATGTCCAAAATTGCCTGCTTCAGTCCTTCCCTTTTCAACCAGGCTGCATATGTTTGCGTTCTTAAAGTTTTTACTGCCTTAACAAAACAATTAAAAACATTTTAAATTTTTAAAACTTACCATTGTAAATATATTGTATTATATAATTTAAAATTCTATAGTAAAATTTTTGGTTTTTTGATAGGGATGTAGGCATATTATAAGATGTTCATTACAAAGTACAATAATTTATTAATTACAAAACCTACATAAATCATTTGGCTTTATAATTTATTTACTTTACGGGATTTAAACAGAATGCCTTGAATTGAACGGTCTTGCATTGAATAACGAATTGTAAGCTGAAATGTGTGAACTGCACATCAGCTCATACTTGTGGTTAATGGTCCCATCTCAATACCCGACGTACCTTTTATTTCTTTCATGTTTTTTAATAAAGAATCTCCTTCTGTAATTAATAATGATAGCACATTACAATATATTTATAGCCAATACAATAAATGTTGAATTTAAAAATAACTTCCACATTGAAAATATTTCTTCATCATTATTTTCTAAAGTTTCTTTAAATAAGTCGACCATTTTAATCATGTTCCTTGCATTATCACAGGTTGTGTAGTATATTTGAGCAGGAATTATTTTGTATCTTTCTACAAGCAATACCTTATAAATAATAATTTATAATAGGTATTAAATTAGAATATCAATCTGATTGTTAAATCAATCTAAAAATGTGTAATAATCATAAGTGTGCTCCAATATTGTCAGTAGGGTAGACAATAGTTATACATAAAATTATATATGTATTCATGATGCAAATGGTATACTTAAGTTCGTTTGAATAACTAGTCAAAAATGTTAACATTGTTTTAACCACTGTACACTATAACATTAAAACAAATAAATAAACCACACAAAATATTGATTGCAATATCACTGGTAAAAATATAATATACCTATTTATATTTATTTTCAAGTGTACAATATTAACATTGTTACTACAAGTCTACAATTAAATAGTTATTGGTTGTCCCACTCTAATTCCCATACTAAGGATAAAGTAATAATTCATGATATAACAGGTACATATATTTGTTTTCTCCAAATTACCTAAACACTAGCAATTTATAAAAATATGTATTTTATGAAAAATATTGTACACACAAAAAAAATATACACAGAATAATGATGTGCCTGCCCTAACTACCCTGTATGCTTATTTCGTGATAATAACATTAATACAATTAAAACTTATTGGTTAGGTATTTAAATAATATTACTAGTGTTATGAAATAAATTGTATTGTATTGTATTAATATGTATAAACAAAACAATAGGTATACTGAGTTATAAAATGATAAAATGGGTACCTACTACCTAGGCACCAGCTAACACTTATAAATTATAAATTATAATAGTAGGTACTTATATAATGTAATAATTTAAAATATGCAAGAAATTAGAAATTTAAATTAAGTATTTTAACCCAACCACTTGTTATTATAAGTTTGAAGTTATAAATTACAGTTGTAATTTGAAGACAATGCAAATTATTTATTTGTCAAGTTTTATTTATATATTTAATGTATAACTCACTTCCTGTTTTAAATAATGTCCAGTATGTCTCTCTAATAGTTCCGGCATTTTCATAATTTTTATTCTGCCATCAGAAATAAATTTACAGTTTATTTCAATAATGCTTCTATTTAATCGTGTTACTCAGTGAATCTTTAAAAAAACTAGTTTTCTACTCAAATCCCTTGTGATACCATCAACAATATTACTGAATTTGTTTGAAATTTTAGTTGTATATTTTTTCATTTATAGTGAAATCTGCAAGTACCAAATACCAATACATATTTTTAACAGTTAATTCAAAATAAATTAATCACTCACATTTTTTTTATAGTATTTAACATTGTATAGTTAATTTTAGATACATAAAAGTAAGGATAGCTATGGTAAACTTTTTTGTTCTTCTTACTTGATCCAATTGCTTTAATCGATGATTGTCCGAAGTCACTATCGGATAGAATTGACAGTGGTCGATCGTTATCTGTCACCAGCATAAATACATCCGTCAATCAAAGTTTCAACAATTTACATTTTCTTGCTTACTTCAACAATGCCATCTAGTGTACTTTGTCTAGTTGTCTATAAGTAATGAACGTTATTAAAATTCAAAAGAAACATGACATTAAAATAAAAATGTATTTATTTATTATTCTTAATTTAATTTCATACCTATTAGTTGGCAAATAATTTCAAATATTTGTGTTTAATTTAAAACTTTTAAATATCTATGTAATAAGAAATAGGTAGGTAATAAGGTATAATAAGTAGGAACCATAAATAAATTAACATTATCAAATACTAATGATTCATTACAATCTACAACTGTAGGTATGTTGGCCATTTGGATAATATTATGTAACAACTTATAAATTTACTAATAAATTATTGATCATGTTTAAAATATAAAGCGTCAATGTGAAAAGAAGTGAAGATTTTGTTTATTTAATATATTATAATATTTAAATTTATTAAAAAAAATATTTATTTGGGTGGGGTTCCCCTGGTCATGTGCACCACCCTGGCACCGGCGAATAACTGTGAACCTCTAGTGAAAATAAAATTGTATATTTACACACTGTGATTGTGATTCGTGCTACAAGACGGAATAGGTAAGCGTGCAATTTGTCGACGGTAATGTCACTATGGTGTTTGTACGTCGTGGTGATATGTACACGGTAGTGATTTTTGTGTAAGGTGTACTACGAAATATCGGTCGATAACCGTGTGTAGAGCATTTCTTCGGATATCAAATAATATAGTGAAATGTAACTGAGACTGGTGGACACCGATAGAATTCGGAACTTGTGATGTGATGGCATCTCGGGGTCGTCGAAATGTTAACGACTTATTGCACTGGGCATAACGATATTGGAAAAATGTTATTGAACATATTGTAGCTGTCGTTTTGTGCAGTACTCCGTCATAGAGTGGTCTCAAAAGTAAATTAGGTACTTACACACGTATAGCAATTTTGACACACTTAAGGACATACATTTGTTTCAATGCATTTAATAGAAATATACAATATTAAATAAGTAATTAAAATGGAACTGTTATGGTCGGGTACGGATAAAATAATGGACCGTGATGCCCGGCTTCGGACCTGTGTATGTTGCTTTTTATGTATACGTGTATTAGTAATTCGATAGAAGTGGACGGGTTCGCCGAGCAAGGCCATCGAATGCTAGTGTGTGCTTAAAGTAAAATAAATATCAATAAGTTTTAATAAATTGTGAATAATGATGTTTAAATAACTGACAATATAACGTTTTTTTTATGGCCGTTTTGACCTAACAAAATGAATATAAAAAAAAAGGCGGGTAAGTCGTGGATGTCGCTCTGCTGTACAGTAGGTTACAAGTGGGTTACTGTAATGGATGGAATTAAATTTGAATCCAATGATATTATATCATTGTATACGAAAAACGATTCTGAACGGAGATGATTTGTCAGTCTAGGATATATTATTTTTAAAGAAAAACTTATGGAGAACCTTGTACCAAATTTTAAAAACTTAGTTATAAAAGAAAAAATTTTTACGATTTTTCAACCACTAAATTACTTGCAAATTTTCGCAATTTTGACATATTTCGTATAAATTTAAACTTTAAGCACTTATAAAAAAAAATTGTGACTAACGATTTTGGATTTTTTTTTATCACTGTGAGAACAACTTATAAGAAACCTTGTATTAAATTTTCAAAGTTTTCTATCCAACCAAAAATTTTTTATCGTTATTTTAAAAAAAAATACTTAGAAAAATTGAAAATTTCATTTGTCTATAAATAGCTCAAAAAAAGTCGAAACACTTTGAAAATTTAACCCTGTATAGACAACGCTAATATAAACATCTGTTGCAAATTTCAAGTGCTTACAATAATTATTTTTTGAGTTACAGTAAAATTAAGTTTTCGTTTTTGTCAAAAATTGGTTTTGCGTAAAAATTCGCGTTTTTCCGTTATTTTTTTAAGGTTTTTCCTGCCGCTTTTGAAAAGTATTGGGAAATTTTCACTTTTGACCCCCCAAAGTACCAACTAGATTCACTTTCCTTTCAGAAAAGGTACAACTTTTGAAAATCGAAGCATTTTTACTGCTCCAAAAGTTGTCGTCAGACACAAAAAAAAAAAAAAAACACATCATTGTAAAATCAATACATTCATCACTTCGTTCAGAATCTAAAACGGGTGCGTCGCAGGACGTACCGCAAAAGTGAGAACTAAATGTCGGTGTTATCGATTTTGTAGTCGTTAGGAACATGTGGATTAAATGAATGGTTGTTATGATAATATGATAAATGTAATTGATAATAAAATTGTATCAATGTCAAGTCATTATTTTACGATAAATTCAAAATATTATTACAATATAACAATCGTCTTGTTTATATTAATTATTTTCTACTAATACAATGGTGTAACACTTTCAATAGGTCGTGCAGGTTCTACATTAACTAGCCCTTTACCATGTGTCTCGTGCCCCCTACCTATATACGCGCAAGCCAAGCCGTGTGTACTGTCAGCCGCTTGCCCTCGACGGTCTTTAGACGGACGGACGTTGAACGAAATAGGTTCCCTATGCAAGCGCTCGCAATAAAGTTGTCACTTTAAAATCCTGCGTTAGAGTGAAAACCCCGAGTTTCCCCGCTAAGGGGAGGGTGGAGGAGGTATCCCGTACCCATTTCCGGGAAAAAGTGAAAATCCAAAATGGGGGGGAGGGGGTGCCCCGGTTCCCTAAAGTGGAAAACGGTAGTGGTAAGCATAAGGAATAGTTGGCCCTCGGTCTCGGGTGTCTAAGATAAATAGCGGTCGAGTTATACTTGAATGAAAATGAAGGTGGGGTGGGGGCTTAGTTCGAAAATAGTTGAAATGCATCTATAGGCTAAATGAATGGGATGCCCCTTGGTTTGGGGGCTCTAAGTCAAATAGCCGCTGAGATATGACGGTGTGAAGAAATGTTGTTGTTTTGCCAAGTGCCCCTGATTGTAAAGGAAGAAATAACGTTAGGGCAACTGAAAATTTAGGGAAAAATTCAAAATGTTTAAACGAAAAGTATTTAATTGAATAATATGTCTTTCGGACGGATCGGAAGTCGAACGAAATAGGTGGCCAACCAAGCGCGCAATAAAGTCGTCACTTTAAAATGATTAATTATGATACCAAGGTTAAGAATAATAATAATGTAGCTATTAGATGTGTATTACAATTTAAGCGGAATTGTGGTAGGTAGGTAATTTTATGTGACCCTTATGGTCCAACATTAAACTTTTCAATTTGTCGGTACTCTGTTGGTCAGCGTTTACTCGTAGTGTATAATAGTAACAACTAACAATGATAAAAATGTTAACTTTTCGTTGACGAATAATAATATAAAAACAAATGTTAGATTGTGGCCCGGGAATAGTGAAGAATATTATAATTGGTGATTGGCGCGCACGATATTGGCGCGTTGTATATAAGAAGAATAATATATTGTGCGGATTAAGCAATGTCGGGACGGGTGGCCGTTGATACGGGTGATGGACGACTGCGGCATAATATTATATTTAATATCGTTGCCTTTCGGTGGGCAACAGTAACATTACGTATTATATAAATGTACGTATACCATTGTAATTGTATTATGAAGGGAATTGTTTAAATACTAATTTACAACATTTAACTTTCTTTGTTTTTCACCGTTAGAACAACAGCCCATTGATGACGCGAGTATGAGTAGTTTAAAATATATTAAATGAAATCATGTAGTTATTGCGCATTATAAATAATGTTATAGTTATCAAAATACTGGCAAACGAAGTATACATTTATTATATCAATACTAAGATAATTTAATAAATTATTATATGTGTATTCAATGGGTATCTGTTTTATTCTATCGTATTTATATGTTTTTAAGATTCATTTAAAGCCATCTAGTGTCATTAGTTGTATATGGCTTTTGATATTAAGTGATTAAGGGGGGGGAGGGGTAATATAGGATAGAATTTTTTATTTCTAATTAGACAATTGTAAAATTTGTAATATAATGGTTTACAATAAGCACAAGTGATAATAGTATAAGTATAGAAAAGACAAAATAATAGGGTAATGTGTAACAAAGAGTTTTATAATTTACAATTATTTACATGAATTGAGACATGGGTGTGATGAGTGAAGAGACTATGATAGAGGATACTCATTGGAAGAATTTAAAATAAATAGTCATTTTATCAATTTTGTTATTGGCGTTTTATATATGTAGTTTTTAATGGGCCATGGTTTATGGTGCTGTGTCGGTATAAAAAATTTATCGAATACGTGTCTCTCCGTCACTTGTCGCAGTAGGTGCTGGATTTGGGCGTAAGATTTATAATTGTTGGCTGCTAGTGAATGTGAAGTGAAAAAAATAGTATATTTGCACACTGTGATTTGTGTACGAGTATGGGTACGTTGCTGCCGTTCGGTTGAAGGTGTAGGTTAGTGTCGTTGCAGTACGTATATGCAGGGTATGGACTTGATGGAATGCTCCGATTGATTAATAATTGTTAGGCGATGTAGTGATATGTTATAGACTTGTACGGGGTAGTGTCTGTTGTGCAATGGGCACTTTGTGAGTCGTTCGTTGGGAACTGTGTGGGTATGAACTGTGGTCGCGCTCATGACACCTTAAGTCAGTAGACGGCCGTGGATGTTTATCGTTACGACCATGTAACGTTGTAGGTTGGCGATGTTGTGTAGTGGTAGTCGTCTGCATGCTGAAGGGAACCCGGTGTGTCCACGATAGGTGTCTGCTTATCGTCCATCATAAGGACCCAATAGACTGTACTTGTCGGTCGAATAGCCGAAGGTATTGCACCCGTATTGCTGTGATGTAGTTGTCGGTTCGGTCGTGGACGCCGTTGAGTAGCGATTGCATGCGGCGTTTGGTAGTCGGATGATGGGTTTGTTCGTGATGAGTCGTCGATCGTATAGTGTCGGGTGTGCTTGTACGTGGTTTTGTGTCGTTGATAATAAGTCATTACTGTGTCTCATTTGAAGTCGGATACGCCGCCGTTGTATTATTTAAGGATGTTGTACATGGTGAATTGTGTACGGGTTCAAGGGGCATTTTGTCGGTAATATTACGTATCGTGCCTGATGTGCACGTGAGTTCGCCGTATTATCGTCGGCCGTAGTAGGCATTGATGACCGTGTTGTAAAGCCATGACGGTCGTCGATGTTGTAGGAGACCGATGCTTTTTCTGTGTGTAGCAGGTGTTTTTGGTTATACGTACGAGTGTTGAACGTTTTGCCTGGATCGGATCTTTTTGTTTATACCTGACGTGCCGCCTCCGTAGTATATACGTAGGGCATTTAATCGTTAGTTGTTGCCTGGTCACATAGTGTTGATTCACGTTGATTTGTGTACAAGGTACGGGGATATGTCGTACGGTCCAAGGGTGTAGTGGGTCAAGGTACAATGTTTTTGGTGTTGGAAGTTGGTGTGTTCGCGGTAGATGTTTGCTTATGTGCCGTGACATTGACTGTAAACCAAGACTTGCCGTTGGAATCGCCGAAGGTATTGTGTAGTAGCATTCGTGCTCGTGTGATTTGGCTGTGGACGCCTGGTGCAGCGAGTCAGTTATTTGATTGTGGGTATGGCTCTCCTTCCGTTTGCTGGTCGTCTTGGGCTTTTGAGATGTTGACTGGTTGAACTCCTCCGTGACACTGCCGAAGTCCCGTAGGTGTTCCGGTATATATACTTTATTTTGGATGTTGGCTTGCGGTGATTGTTCAAAGTCAGTCTTTATGGCGAGCATACATAACACTTTAATTATAATTCGTTACTTGATTTAGTGTTGTTTTCACTCGGTCGTTGTTTTGAAATTTACTTCTATAAAGTAGACTGATATGGTACGACTTACCTAGGTGTACGTGTCGCATTCACTTGGCAAATGTATTCTTGCGGACAAATGTCGGTATACGTAGCTGTTGGCATAAAGTATATATACCGGCTTGGATTATCCTTTTTTATCAGATATGCCGCCGCCGTGGTTATTAAGGATATTTTGGGTATGACAGGTTGATATTGTCTGGTCGAAATATGTGTACGTTGGTAGAGACGGTTATTATAGTTTTACACGGTGAATTGTGTACGGGTACAGGGGGAACGTTGTCCCTGGTTATATATTAGTTTCTTGCTTGACACGAAAGTGAGCTGGCCGTATTACCGTCGGAATTTGATAACGGTCTTCTATGCCATGATTGTTGTCGGTGTTGCAGATTGTTGTGGTTCTTACGATTTCGTATGGCTCGGTGTAACCCGACGGGATGAGGCCGTTTGTCGATGTGTGGTTGTTGATGCCGCGTAACGTTAGTACTGGTTGTTGTCTCGCATCGCGGTCAGTGTAATAGATTTTAGCGCTGGTTAGCTCGAGATGTTGATGGCTTGGCCTCTTGAACGATACTGAGCAGCTTTTGGTTATTGCACTTGTATATATACCTATTATTTGATTTTATTAGCTGGTGATTGGTTGATTTGTCATTTTTGACGATTATAAATATAATCAAAACGATTATATTTAAATACGAACAGTGTGCTTTTCATTTCGTTGGTCTGTTGAAATTTACTTCTATAAAATACAATCTTTTAAGTCTAGTTGTAATGCGGCACGTGCGTCGTTCGCTTGGCAAAACGGTTGATTCAGACTATCCTCCGTTTACTTATCCTAATTGTAAAAGCATATATACCGGCTCGGATTAGCACATCAAGTCAGATACGCCGCCGCCGACGACGACGTTGTACTTTAACACATCCAATCTATGCAACACAAGCCACCCAGTTGACGTTCAAGGGGGAAGCCGCCCGAAGACATCAGTTGTTCCCGTGTACTACATGGCTTACGGGGACGTTTCTTTTATTTGCCCGGTGATTTACCCTTGCACTATATCAAATGGCTGTATTTATTCATTTTTACATTATTAGTGTGTTTATCATTCAATTTCGATTTTTATTTTTTCGAATTTAACTATTTTACCATGTTTTGTCGTCTTGACATTTGGAATCAATCTATTTATGCTTTGTTTTTTATTTATTTTTCGATTTTTCAAGTTTAATAATTTTTAATTTTACCCAGAGTCTAGTATATGATATTTTACCCATTTTTTGAATATAAGTTGTTAATATTTTGATTTTAACATATTTATTTTAAATCGTGATTTTTCGTCTTATTTTAATTTCCCCTTTCGTTATTCCAAGATTTGGACTTAGTGGAACTTGGGAAAACAAGAAAATTGTTTACCCCGTCATATCTCAGCGGCTATTTGACTTAGAGCCCCCAAACCAAGGGGGTTCCCATTCATTTAGCTTATAGACGAATTTTAAATATTTTGGAACTAAGCCCCCACCTCCCCTTCATTTTCATTCAAGTATAACTCGGCCGCTATTCAACTTGGTGACCTCAGATCAAGGGGGTCCTTATCATTATGTTTAGCACTACCGTTTTTCACCTTAGGGAACCGGGGCACCCCCTCCCCCCCATTTTGGATTTTCACTTTTTCCCGGAAATGGGTACGGGATACCTCCTCCACCCTCCCCTTAGAGGGGAAACTCGGGGTTTTGAGTTTAAACCAGAATTTTATGGGATTTTTTTTAAATTTTGGAATTTTCCTAATTTAAAAAAAAAAAGAAATGATAGGGACAGTAAATTTTAAATGTTCATTTTTTCTCAATTGTCCTTTTTTGGAAAAAGACAGGTACATAAGAATTATATCAGGGAAAATGATAAAACGATATGGATAGTGAAAAAAAAAAGATGATAGGGACAGTGAACTTTTTTTTTTGTTTTTTTTTCTCACTGTCCCTATCTTTTTATCCAGATAGGAACATTGAGAAAAATTTTAAAGATAGGGGCAGTGAGGCATTTATTTGGGGATAGGGACAGTGTGATTTTGAAAAGATAGGGACAGTGAATAAAAATATGATAGGGACAGTGAAAAGTGATAAGAGAGATAGCAGATTAGCGATAAGAGATAGTAGTGATAAGATTGATAGCAGTGTGTGATAGGTTAGGTTAGGTTAGATTGATAACATTGTGTGATAAGAGATAAGAGATAAGAGATAAGAGATAAGAGATAAGAGATAAGAGATAGGTTAGGTTAGGTTAGGTTAGGTTAGGTTAGGTTAGGTTAGGTTAGGTTCTCCCCCGACGGAACCCACCTTGTCGTGGTGGGGGGGCTCACTAACCATTAAATTGGTTGGTGCCAGGGTTAGGTTAGGTTAGGTTAGGTTAGGTTAGGTTAGGTTAGGTTAGGTTAGGTTAGGTTAGGTTAGGTTAGGTTAGGTTAGGTTAGGTTAGGTTAGGTTAGGTTAGGTTAGGTTAGGTTAGGTTAGGTTAGGTTAGGTTAGGTTAGGTTAGGTTAGGTTAGGTTAGGTTAGGTTAGGTTAGGTTAGGTTAGGTTAGGTTAGGTTAGGTTAGGTTAGGTTAGGTTAGGTTAGGTTAGGTTAGGTTAGGTTAGGTTAGGTTAGGTTAGGTTAGGTTAGGTTAGGTTAGGTTAGGTTAGGTTAGGTTAGGTTAGGTTAGGTTAGGTTAGGTTAGGTTAGGTTAGGTTAGGTTAGGTTAGGTTAGGTTAGGTTAGGTTAGGTTAGGTTAGGTTAGGTTAGGTTAGGTTAGGTTAGGTTAGGTTAGGTTAGGTTAGGTTAGGTTAGGTT
>NW_021774844.1:0-796 GCF_005508785.2 Acyrthosiphon pisum | reverse complement strand
AAAACGAATAACAGCAGATACATGAAATTTTTATTGAATGTTTATATAAGCATTTCCTATACACCATACAATTTTGAAAATATTTTGACTCTTTTTGAGCTGTCACGGACATTTTCAGTTTTAAATTTTTTTAGTTTTTTTTTCTATAAATATCAATAAAGTTTTATCTGTTGGGCCAAAAAGTGTATAAATTTAATACAAAGCTCCTAATATATTGTTACAATATCAGTTGAAAAATATTAAAAATACTTAGGCACAATTTTTTTTTATAAGCATTTAAAGATCAAATTTTGACAATATTTATCAAATTTTAATTTGAAAAATTATTTTGTACTTAAAAATTTATAAAATGTTCAATTTTTGTATCTAAGAATTAAAAATTTAAAACAATCTTCCACGTAAGTAATTAATTCTGTTACCAAAAAATCTAAAATATACATTTAAACAGTTTATTTTTATTGTCATTTTAAGTACAAATTTGGACGAAATTACATATTAAAAACCTAGGATAACTCTTTTAGTTTTTTTGTTGTGATTGTATAATATTATTCGTGGGTACTTGAAACTTCTAAAGTATACTATTATATATCTATGATTTTACCACGGTTTTTTGTTGATGTATAACGCGTTATAACTTATAAGTACCTAATAGATATTATGATATGATTAATTTGGAATTTATTATAGGTACCTATTATAGGTCAATTTTTTTTTAATACCATAGATAAGTATATATATGTCTAAGACATAGACTGATATACCGTCTCCGCTCAGAATCATTTTTCTTATACAGTGA
>NW_021774843.1:0-758 GCF_005508785.2 Acyrthosiphon pisum | reverse complement strand
TACTTATCGTGTACACAGTCACAAAAAAAAAATAAAATAAAAAAAATAAAAAAAAACACACATCATGTAAAATCAATACATTCATCGTTCACTCAGAATCTAAAAATTGAAACTGAAAATGTCCGTAAACAGCTCAAAATCAGTCAAAATATTTGGAATATGTTATGGTGCATAGAAAATGCTAATATAAACATTGAGTCAAATTGTAGGGTCATTTGTTTAAGAGTTGCACCAAAAACCGAAATCGATTTTCTCAAAAACAGATTTGGCGTAAAAATTCCCGTTTTTCCTTAATTTTTCTTTTGTTTTTCACGTCGCTTTTGAAAACTACGGAGAAATTTTTACTTTTAACTTGCACATTAACACTTTCACTTTAATTTTTACTTCCACATTCAAATTTGAAAAAGAGAAAACACTCCCTGAAACATTTTTTTGAGTACTTCTTTGGGTACCTACATTATTTAAAATATCTAAACGATTGCGCGAATAAAAATATGTAATTATTTCTCATTATGTCATTTTATAATAATATATGAAAATATTATAATAATTATCGCAAACAAAATGAGAATAAATTATCTATGATATTAACCATATATCTAATGGCTTAAATTATATTTATTTAATACGCATCATTCTGCGAAAATGCAATCTGATGATTTATGGACCATACAATAATAATATGAATCTATGTAATGTTCATTTTTATTAATATTTCAAAACACAAGTTTTACAATTTTAATATTTATCAAAATTTG
>NW_021774842.1:0-872 GCF_005508785.2 Acyrthosiphon pisum | reverse complement strand
CGTAGAATTACGTAGAACGGGGTGAAGTGGACCAGTTTTTGGTATATTTCTTAAGATTCCGAAGAATCTATTTGATCAAAACGATTGAAACGTGGAATATATAATCCATGCGTATGAATAGGTACAACTACCTATTTATCATTTATTTTTTCAAAGTTTTTTATACTTTTTTTTGTTCTAAAAAGTGGTCCACTTTACCCACATATGTGGGGTGAAGTGGACCAGGTATTTGATTTTCATTAAAAACCACTTAGACCAATTCTAGTTTTGAAGTGGACCACTGAATGGCATTTTTTTCAAATAGTTACACCTCTTTTTGAGCATTACAATTTTTTCCCTGTTTATTCATAATATATACAATAAGCTAAATTTAGAAATATAAAATTTTTATTTAATGATTTTCGTAAAGAAATTTGATTTAATTTCAAAGATTTAACTCTCAGTATTAAATTTTGTTCAGTGTACTTCAAATTATAGAGACAATTATAATTTTTCCTGTTACTTCTTGGTGTTTTAAGGAGGTCCGATTCACCAGACGTTTTTAAAATTGTCTATAAATTGTTTCGCCAAAAACTAAATAACAACAAATTTACAATTATGATTGAAATAATAAATTCATATGAACTTATTGATAAGATTATTAAGTGGGAAAATTTTCAATTTAGTTGCTTACTTTTAAGATACTAATGACTTATTAAAGACTTCCAAATAAAAACAAAAAAGTAGTTTTGGTATCAAAATTATTTTGATAACATATTTTTTACGTATTGTTCTTATTTGTATCAAAAATTGTTCGGTAACATATTGTTTTGGGTGTAGAATTTATTAAATTAATTTAGATAAAACTATGTCAAAGTTATGATGACAAACAT
>NW_021774841.1:0-786 GCF_005508785.2 Acyrthosiphon pisum | reverse complement strand
TCCTTTAATCCAAAAACTATCCTCTGCAACACACGTCCCTAAAAGACTAAAAAGGCTGTGGCCCCGAGACTTGCTCAAAGCATAAAATTATAATGTTACGAGTCATAACTTATGACCTAACTAAACAATAACTTAATGTAATCTCTGGTCAGGTGACACTACTGAGGGTCTTCCTATTCAAATATTTTATAATGTTATATAAACTTTGTCATCATACTTACTGATTATTGTAAAATAGATTGTAAATATATGTTTTAAATAAAAAAAAAAAAAAAAAAAGATTCTGAGTGGAACGATGAATGTATTGATTTTACAATGATGTGTGTTTTTTTTTTAATTTTTTTTTAAATTTTTTTTTGTGTTTGTCATCACCTTTTAGGCAGTGCTCGACTTGGGGGGGGACGCAGGGGGACGGAGTACCCCAACTAATTTTTCAGAAATTTTAGCGTACCCCTACTCTCATTTTGAAGAGGCACGCACGGGACGCTGCATCATTCTGCATTTTTATCAAAATGCACGTGATCAAATCATAATTTTTCTTACCATAGATTTAATAATTATTTATATATTTTGTATTATTATTTAATCAATTACCTTTAAAATATTATTATTTAAGATAATAAAGAACAAACCTATGATAAATTATGGAACTATTTAAATAAATAGGTAGTTAAAATGAATTGTTTTTATTTAGTTACTTTTGAGTTTGTTATTATATTTTATAAGTTGTAACAAAAATATACAGTATATTTTTATGTGATTTTTAGAGTGGGTAATAGGGGGTGT
>NW_021774840.1:0-1637 GCF_005508785.2 Acyrthosiphon pisum | reverse complement strand
TTTCTCGACCGTCAGCGACATAGTTTGTCACAATATACGTGTACAATATCCTATTGTTTTTCAAGTATAATAAAGAGCCACACAGACTAATATCACCCGGACTAGTAATGGGAACTATCGAATAGTCACTATCGAACTATTCGATAGTAGTTCACTATTCGATA
Organism: Acyrthosiphon pisum; assembly: GCF_005508785.2. Classification (NCBI taxonomy): domain Eukaryota; kingdom Metazoa; phylum Arthropoda; class Insecta; order Hemiptera; family Aphididae; genus Acyrthosiphon; species Acyrthosiphon pisum. The sequence continues at coordinate 1,473 of NW_021774840.1, read as the reverse complement.
GTTTTAAAACTATTCGAATAGTTTATCGAATAGTTTATCGAATAGTTTTATCGAATAGCTTATCGAATAGTTTTTATTCGAATAGTTTATCGAATAGTTTATCGAATAGTTTTATCGAATAGCTTATCGAATAGTTTTTATTCGAATAGTTTATCGAATAATTTTATCGAATGTTTATTTATTTCGAAAGTTTATTTATTATTAGTTTATCGAATAGTTTTCAATGTTTTCAATTTTTCATTCAATAGATTAGTTAATCGAATAATTTTTATTTTTTATTCATTCGAAATTCGAATTTTGATTGGTTGTAACTTTTAACTTGTAACTTGTTAGTTTGTTATCTTATATTGGATACATAAAAAATAATAATGTATTTTTATCCATAGAAGAAATTACATCAGATTTGAATTTTAGAGTTCTTCAAATATCTCTATGAACAATAAGTTTATTTACTTTCTAAATTTTAATGTATAATTATTAATTATTAATTAGTAATTACTAATTTGTAAAGATAATTTTCTACAGCTTATATTTTCAAATTTTCTGTAGACCAAATTACATTAGAACACAACATTTTAAAACACGAACAATAGGTTCTTAAAATGTATTATATATTTAATTATAACATTATTATTCATTATTTAACAAAAAATTAACAATAACAGCATTAAAAACAAAAACAATTATTTAAAAAAAATAAAAATAAATATTTTAAATCCTTTAATAAAACGTAATAAAAACAATATAAGATAAAACAATGGAAAACAAAATCATTTATTTTTTTAAATTAGCATTTAAGAATATTAGTTTATCCACATTATCTGGTAATAATCGATTTTGTCTGGCACTAACTATTTGATCTGCTTTGGAAAATACTCTTCCCGATGGTACAGATGTGGCTATACCAAATCTATGAAAAGTTGATTTGGTTGAAGTTTCATAGGTAAATAGGAAGACATTAGATTTTTTTAAATATAATAATTTATTCAACATAATATTTAAAATATAGTACAGCAATATGTTTTTTGGTCTATATTATATTATAAAAAAATAAATATGTACTAATACATGAAATGAAACACGATATGAATACAAATAAAATATATAATACATAATAATTAGCTATGTTATTTCATTTCATTATGTATACTGCAGTTTTCTTCATGGTAAATGCATATACAAATAAATTTAAGATAATTTAAATTATAGTGCATATCTCAATGTAGCATATAATTTACCATTGCTAAGAACTCTACTTACAGTAGGAGTAATGTCAAACAAATCTTTTATATAACAGCATTTAATGTTTAAAGGACCATCCAAGGAAAAAATAGATAAAAGCTAAATCGTTAGTATTTTGTATAATTAAAAATTGGGTACTGTTAAAAATATTATCCATCACTCCGTTTAATCGTTATCGTCGTTTTAAAATGACGCGTGACGTCACAGGTTCCATCGGTCGGCCGACCGCCT
>NW_021774839.1:0-1061 GCF_005508785.2 Acyrthosiphon pisum | reverse complement strand
CCGTTCAAACTCACCCAACATGTTAGAACACAAAAGTACAGTTAAAACGTTCTTTTGAAATTTTTCCTCCGGTACATATCTCATTTTTAAACGCATTTGTGTATAAATGTGTATTTAGGTAGTGTGTGTTCTTAAAAATAATAGTAACTAATAAAAAAGATGGTAACACGGTGTAACAATTATAAATATAAATATGTTACATGACACCTATATATATATATATATATATATATTATAATACGAACTCTACCGTATGTACGACTAACTGCTGACCTATACATATTAGAAAACACACATAATTGTAAGGCCTATGGCCAACACACACAATGTATTAGTAAGTCAGTTCACTGTGCACCTTCAACTTTATCACACAATATAATTACTGGACTCCGTAGGACTACGATACAGTCATATAGTATAATAGAACCCTAGTTGATATATTTGTGAGTATTAGTATTTGTAATTGATTAATAAATAATAAACCATAATTATAACTGAAATAGAATCCTAGTAATTTAAATATAGTTAAGATCCTGATATCTATATATCTGCCCCTGGCTACGGTATTTATGTCCATAGGATCCATACGATTCTCCCTGGATATCTTATATTTAACTGGTCGTTCCCCCGACCACGTTACAACGGTTTTGGGTAAACATAGGTTGCTGTATAATATATAAATAATTCAAAATAATACACAAAATAAAATATAACTCACAGCAACCGCAAGGTAAAAATAATCTAAAAAAAGGTGGACAAGTGGATATCGCTCTGCTGTACAGTAGGTTACAAGTGAGTCACTGTATAATGGATGGAATTAAATTTGAATTCAATGATATAATATCATTGTATAAGAAAAACGATTCTGAGTGGAGACGGTATGTCAGTCTTGGTTTAAGACATATTATATACTTATCTATGGTATTAAAAAAATAATTGACTTATAATAAATTCCAAATTAATCATTTCACAATATCCAATAGGTACTTATAAGTTATAACGCGTTTACATCAACAACAAACCGTGATACTATTGTAGACCATATTTTTTGTCATAGACGA
>NW_021774838.1:0-859 GCF_005508785.2 Acyrthosiphon pisum | reverse complement strand
AAGTACTGTAACTGATTTGGTAACTCGTTTGTGTAAAAAGTCAAAATCAAAATAAATACAAATAATGATAAGATAAGGTTTTCAATGTTATCACGCAACTAACTGAACTCTACCATAGAGTATAAAATATAAATACTAAAATACCAATACCACAGATTTCTAAATAATACATTAGCATGAATTGGAGGGAAAATAGTGTAAATAGTAAATACCAAAATTCCTACTATGAATTGCAATAGTTTAAGATATTAAAAATAATACCTTCGTAGGTATTTAATTTATTTTAATATATTTTATGCTTAATTTATAAAAATATAATTTTTTTTTGCAATAATATTATAAAAATTATACCGGCCCTACCGGCCCTTACAAGAACCGGCCCATCGGGAAGGTTCCCGATTTCCCGATACGCCAATCCGCCCCTGCCTATACTATCTTATTAACTAATTTTTCTATAAAATTTGTTTAATTAAAAAAAAATTGTATAATTTTAGGTATAAAGCTGCAGAACCAAAAAATTTATGGAGTTCATTTGATAGTGTAATATTTGACGCGAATTATAAATCAGGGATATTAGGAAATACAATTACTGTCGAAGAGTTTATGAGGTCGTGGACTGACCAAGCAGGATATCCTGTAATAAAAATCGATACATCGAGTCCCAACTATATTGGTATATCCCAAGTACGTTGTATCTATATGAGTATTAAAATTATTCAATAACTTACAATTTACATATTATGTGCTTGATTAGTGGAGGAATTAAAAAATATTATTTTAAAAAACCCTTGAGGTTATAGCCCCCTGCCTCCAATATAAAATACAAGGCTACGTCACTGTGTAGACATAAATCATTATA
>NW_021774837.1:0-872 GCF_005508785.2 Acyrthosiphon pisum | reverse complement strand
CATTACAACACCAGATAGGGAACTTAAAATATAAAAATATATAAGATCATTACTATAATATAAACACAACAATGAAATGAGGGTAGAACGAACTTTTAATATCAGTTCTATCTTCCTAATTTCTCCCATATAATATGTAAGCTTTAATTTTTATTTCCATTACCCCTTTTAGATTGTAAAATAAAAATATGTATAAATGTCCAGTTTAAATTATATTCAAACTTTTGAACTTTCAACTTTTGAACTTTCAATATTATTATTTTTCTCACTTTCTTCTACCTAAATGTTTGTATTGCTCTCACCCTCGCCCACGAGTGGTGTTGTGAGGGCACAACACAAAAAAGTGCAGGGTGGATGTAATGATATGCTCACATATCATTATAACAAATAAACTAAAATCTTACAGAATAATAAATAACGGCCAGACTGTCGTTCGTAGAAATCGGGCATCCCTAACAAAACTATTGTCACCGACAAAAAGGTCTTATTGCCGCCGAAGAGAAATCTAGTTCGGGGAAGTACAAAAACCTTTAAAAAAACCGCCTACCACTCTCTGGTAGACATATTCGTATCGTCCCTTAAACCAGTGCATGAGCACCAGCCACCGTGTGCATGAGCACCAGCCACCGAGTAACAACCTCTCAAAATATCAACATCGATTTCCACGAGCGACAACTGGACTTCTTATGATAAGTCAAAATCAGTGCGTTTTTATTTCGATTTGTATATTTGAAGTATTACCTTGTGTCACCTAAAATCTAAAAACTCTTTCAACATAATTTACGAAAAACTGCGAATCAGGTAAGGCATTTAATATAATATTTTACATTGATTGCAGTATTAATATATATGTGCTTTTCTACACAAATTAT
>NW_021774836.1:0-1027 GCF_005508785.2 Acyrthosiphon pisum | reverse complement strand
AAATATTATATACGAACCCGGGACAACAACATAGAATTACATAGAATCTATAGTGCCCATAGAGTAATATAGAGTATTACTCTATGATAGTGCCCCACAGGCTACAACAGACTATGGTCAAAACTGGCGACCAATCCTTATCAGTTCCCCCTGAAATTGTAGTTGTGATTGTCGTTATTTTACCCCTTAAAAATAAATATAATATGAAAAAAAATGTTTATACCTATTACTGCATTAGTTTAAATATTTCATATAAAAATACAAGTCATGGTTCTATAATTTATTTTAAATATTATTTATTTTAAATAATATAAAATAATTTTTTAAGGAGTAAAATTAAGAAATTTTAATAGCAATCTCGAGCTGCTCGCCAGGTTCTAAAGTAGTAAATGCCCCGTATTGCCATATACAGTATTTGATCACCTTTACAAATCTGCAATACAGCACCGATCGCATGTCGTGTCGGGTTCTGTACATTTCAGTGTTTGGAAGGAACGAATTCCAAAAGGAACGGATTCCTTATTTAAAGAACGGCACGATGCACGAATTCCTTTTTATAAAAAAAGGACGAGAAAATGAACTAGGTCTTGACCAACCTTTTTTTTTTTTTTTATTTGGCATAAACAATCTATACTATTTGAAGCACAATCAGTTTATATGATAAGAGTAGTAGAACATGATTGTTTGGAATAAGCAGCCACCCATTAGTGGTTCTTGGCAAATGATAATATTTTTATTTTTTTTTTTTTTTAATTGTTTATATTATTATTATTCAGAGAGTTAGACATTAAAGTTTTGTAACAGGTCACGGCACCACTTTCTTTTTAACCTACGGTTAGGGTTTCCTGGGAGTGTAAGGATAGAGAGGTCTCTTATAAGAGGATTTGTATGGGTTTGAAGTCGTTTATGGAAACGTGTATAGAAAATGCGTGCTTCCGCTTCTATTGTTCTCATACAGAGATCGTTATGAAGGGCTAGATTAGAGATATAGGGGGGAGCATTGGACAATCATCGGAGCGAAATATTT
>NW_021774835.1:0-991 GCF_005508785.2 Acyrthosiphon pisum | reverse complement strand
GTCCGCGATCCGACGCAGTCGGATTGCCTACCTATGTGATTTGATGACTGATAGCTAGACAATCAAATACACCTATCTACTTTACACTTTTTATGAATTTTAACAACCAAAAGCAGTGGACTAACGGCAGGAGATCGTATCCATAGAAAATATATACCGATCATATCTATTTACAATGTTCTGCTAGACGCTCAAACTTTTAAACATTCCCGCCAAAGCGCCAAGTTTTATCTCCAATCCATATCAATAATCCTTATCAGAAATCCTAAACTTTCGTATTACAACCTTTGTGACTTTTATAATTCCAACGACATTGTCTCCAAAATCGGTACCCACTTTCAGCGAGTCCAACGGGCCCCGAGTTACACTTAGAGCGACAAAAGTTGCACCACCGCCCACACAGTCTTTCCGCCGCAGGCGGGATGACAAACGCCGGAATCTAGTCTTATACTATAAAACGTGACCCCTTCGAGGGTTACCCGACCGTAAGCGTAAGCCACCCGCCAATGAGAAAATTAGATTTTTTTCGACCGGGCGGCGCCTCCTTATCACCGCTCCTTATCACTTTTCTCGATTTATTATATTTGATTTGATTTGATTTTGATGTTTTTCAAATATCTTCGAGTTTTACCCCCCCCCCCCCCCGGGGGGCCTCGGGGGGCCCCGTTCGGACCTTATTCGGCATCCCCGCTAGATTTATGGGCCGCGCGCGGCCGCACTTTTTTCCCGACGGGCCCGCCGCGGCCGAGAGCGCGTGCGATAGGCGCGCCGCCGTCGAGCGCGTTTTTCGTACTTTTTGTCAAAGATTTGAGTTTTAGCCCTTTTCGACGCGTCCGCCCTCCCCGTCGACCACTTATTCGCGTTCCCCGCTAAATTTATAGGCGGCGCGCGGCCGCGCTTTCTCCGGGGGGAGTCCCGTGGCGGAGCGGGGTCGCGGAAAGCGGACGTCCCGCCGACGAGTAGGTATCGCTATATACGGGCATAAATACGT
>NW_021774834.1:0-3737 GCF_005508785.2 Acyrthosiphon pisum | reverse complement strand
CAACGATAAAGAGCTTTGTTGATTGACGATTACCAATCTTCGATGATCTTTTTACACCTAAATATTGTAAAGAAGTACATTGTCAATATTAAGTATGAACCTTTTTTTATATAATATTGTTAAATCTAATTTAAGACGTATGTATATTTAACTATAAAAAAATAAAATAAAATGTTACTATACGTCTATACATATAATTCAAAATAAATTGTTGACCATATTTTTTGAACTTTTAACAATTAGAAAAATTAGAAAAAATTTACAGAGGAATCTACCAACTTACTCCTAGTTGTATCAAATTATTTGTTTAACTAAGTATAAATAAGGAATAATCCATACTATTATCTATTAACTATATATTATCTATTGATTTAAAAAAATGTTTTCAAACTGCTGTTGAATTTTTTGTTAATCTGAAATTAATATACATGGGTATATATTAGAAATCAAGTACCGATACTAGTGAAAACCGGCTATTCCCGGTTGGCGCGAATATTACATAGGCGATAGGCCTATAGCCCCGGGACATTTTGATCTATTAATATTAGTCGCGCAAAGTTCGTTAATACGAAAAACCTCAAATATGCACTAAAAGCATGATGAATATAGAAATATGATCAAACGAGTAAAAATCGAACAAATATGCAAAAATAAGTAAAATTAAATTGATAAATTTGAATTCTTTGAGTGATGAAACAAATTTCTATCTTACTCCGCATTAATTTAGATGTTATTAAAAAATATGATAACATCCGTTCCTGAATGATAAGTTTATGGATCCCTGAGAAATAATCTTTAATCATAATACTAATAAATTATAAATATTTACATTATTATATTTCAAACAATCTTATTAAATATTGAAAAAAAATCGATAAAGTATTTAAATAAAAGTATTTGATTTTCAAATACAAATACGTCCAAAACCGTATTTAAAATACTTTCTAAATACTTTATTCAAAAAGTATTTAAAAAGTATTCTAAATACAATAAAAGTATTTAAATACATTTACTCAAATACTTTTACTCAAATACTTTACAAGACTGTACATTAGGGACAATTTGACTCCTTAAAAAATAGCATAAAACAACGCTGCAAACTTACTCTGAGTGTTCCGGTGTCCATTCGCAATATTCGCATAAACACCGATCTTTTCCTTATACATGTCAATTATATTTCTTAAGACATACTTAGCCTATTAGCTCAAATCCTCTCTACACATTGTAATTAATTTTTGTCAAATAAAAAAAGGTGTTAATTTATTATAAGTATATGATTTATATTTTTACATTCGTGGAGCTCTGATTATTCTCATCTTCATTACACCATGGAACACGTCATAATACATTTTAAAAAAATGTCAACATTTTGATTTGGTGGAGTTGTATTGGGTACATGTATGTAATGGAGTATTAATGTATTATGTTAAACAATTTCCTACAAATGCGATGAACTCTTTAAAAAAAACATGTGGTGAACCTTTTGATTTTGCTTTATTACATAGTGTCATAGTGTACTCATCGAAAGTATTCCATAAAGCATTCAAAAACTTTGGATTTATCTTAAATCTACAGACCTATTAGATGGTTTATCACAAATAAAAAAATTAGCTTCAATGATTTTAACTATTCCAGTAACAAGTGTAGGCGCTGAGTGTTAATTTTCCTCTTTTAAAAGGATAAAACCATGGCTTAAATATATTAATACATTATTTGAATTTTTGTTTTTTTTATATAACTTATAAACATACATTATAATTTTTTTCTATAAATTATTTTTAACTTGTGGTATAATTAATCACATCATTATGTAAGAGCTAAAAATTTGTTGGCCAGGTTATTAGATTAATTCCGAAAAAAATTCGAATAACGTTATTAAATTGTTAATGTTTCAAATACGTTTCTTGTTTATTGTTAATCTTTAATATTATGATCAGGGGCAGACTGGCTTCTTTAGAGCGGCCTGGGAATTTTTTTTAAAGTGGCCAAAAAACTATTGTCTAACCTAATTATAATATTTATGTTTAAAATACGACACATTTTTTCCATTGCATATTCAAAATATAAATAATAACAGCAGATATATCATGCGTTTTAGGTAATATATTTAATTTATTGGCTTAAGGAATTAATAATTTATGAAATGTTTTGCTTTTTTAGGCTAAACGGTATATAACCGTTTGGTGCTGTATGTAAATTAAAATATTTTTTTCTGTAGCCATTAAGACAAAAGCTTCTAGATTATTCCGTGTCATGCTGTTCCGAGAAGACAATTTCATTAATTTTTATAGTATAAAAAACAATTAAAAATTCAATAAATTAATTCATGTTTATTTTATTATTTAAATATGTTGTTGTTGCATACATATTAATATATTATTAATTATAATTTAGTAAAATAGTTCACGACTCACATTGTATTGCCATTTGCCGCGCAAACCAAATTTTACAAAATTGTCTAAAATAGTTTTATCTTCTATATTTATCTTACCTTTTAAAAGGCGATATCGGGATCGTAAATATGCAAAAGGTACGTGCTTCTTTCCAGTAGTCAATGCAAAATATAAATTAACTATTATTAGTTATTACAATATTACAGACGATAGACTCGTGAACGAAATACGAAAACAGTATAATAGTATATATTATTTTTAAATAATATTATATTGAATTATCGTATACAAACATTTAGTGATACTACTGATACAGACCCAAATGGTTGCCGGATGCGTTATTGGCTATTATTTCTATTTATATAAACTAAAATTATTTTTATAACTGTGTCTTAGAACAACAAAATATAATTTTTGGTATGATTATTATCGTATTATTTATGTTATATTTTATAGGTTTTAAATACACCAAACACTGAATACTATATTATTAAAATTTAAAAATCATAATAATGTAATATTCTCGTTGTTGGAGCGGATCAGAGTTATATTCTGATAGCCGTTAACTACGAGTATATTATGATTTTGCAGGAAGCGAGACCGCTCGTGTTGATGATGAGGATGTTGACAGGGTAGTTTATAAATAAATGTAGACAGATGAAAGATACCTTGTAGTTTATTTAAATGTTCTTCAGTAATTCTGTCTAAGTCCAAATGACAATGTTATTACACAGCGTGACGTGAAGGTGCTTGTTGTGCTCTGGAGTAGACACGTCTGAATACAGGCTGTTTCAGGCTCCCTTTTATATTCGGGACCCTGTTCCCCCTGCCTATCGATACGCTATCTTGTTTTTAACGGATGTGGTAAACCTATAGGAATCATCTCTTCTGCGAATTACTAAATATTTATCAGTTATTACATCCTGGTCTATAGGTTGCGTATATATACATATATATGCATATCTACTTGTGGCATTGGCAATCCCCATATCCTGTCAATGGATATGTAATTTTTGTGTTTAGAAAATATGACTCGCGAATAACCACTCGGTTATTTTGATTATATGATTAACTCTTTAACCTTTTATTGTGTTTCCGTATTTGCAATTTGACTATTGCCAAATTGTTTAAGGAGGTCATTTGCCTAATTGCTTATGCCGAATTTAACTATTCATACATAATGATATTTATGTGTTGTGAGTAAACGGTTACTATCCGTTACAATAAGTTAGTTATTTGTACAATCAAACTGCCCCGCCCGAGACGGCCTATAATCCCATTATTCGACCGGCCCATCGGGAAATTTCCCGAATTTCCCGATCTGCCAGTCCGCCCCTGAATTAT
>NW_021774833.1:0-1676 GCF_005508785.2 Acyrthosiphon pisum | reverse complement strand
GAAAACCTTTTTGAATCATATAATCAAAATTAATTTGATATTAAATATTTTTTTTATTAATTAGGATTGGGGGGTTCGAGGGTCAACTTTTAAAATTCAAATGGGAACCTATATTTTTGAAATATGATTTTTGCGCAGTTTAATTTTCTATGGATTTTGACGGGTCGCTTACATTAATGTGTTAATAATTGAAGGAGCTATGGACATCTGAATATTTGTGTTAATTTATAAAATATCAACAGTAATAATAAAAGTGCTTCTGTTGTACGACCTTAATAATCTAGGTATCGAATTATCAATTTATTACAGTATACAGTAGTCAGTACAAAACAAAACGTATATCCGTATACTGTTTGATATTATAACCAATATAACAGATTATTTTTATTTATGATGTCCTAATTGCATTTCTTATCTGAGAATCGATGAGGATGGGTGCTTAGAATTTTAGATAATAATAAATATAATGAAAGACCGTGATAATAGACGAGAGCTTCGCAGCAGCAGATTTTTGGCATTCTTATCATGTGCGATGCGCTCCCAGCGGTTTGTCCCGGAATTAGGTTAATTTTGTTTTGGTTTTCGGCATCCGTGATAATCTTGGTTAAGGGTCCCATACACGAAACGATCTGTCGTTAAACTTGTCGTCAAACAGAATAAGTAATATGTCGTCAATGAGAATAGTGATCCACAAATGATTGCAATGGCCTTGATATTTTGGCGGCAATATTTTATCAACACAATAAGACATTTAATCTATTCAGTGATAATTGCTATTACTCAGCTGTTCTCGATAAATTCAACAAGTCATTTTGAATATTTTGAGCGGGTAGCTAATTATATAATTCGTTTTGGCTACTGAGCGGAGTGAAATATTGTATTTATTTCACAATACTTGAACGATCAATGATGTGTGTGATTTTTTCATTGTTATCACTTATTGCACTAAAAATGATCGAAATATGCAGTCAAAAGTTGCTTAAATTTAATATGCGGCTAAATTTTCATATTTTTTTGAAAATGAATAAAACATATTACAGTTTTGGAAATTAAAAACTCAAAAATAAGTAGGTACATAAACATAATGACTATGACTATCGACTCGTTTTGATGGTTCTCCATCTATTTACTCAGAGCAAAAGGAGAGAAATGAATGATATAAATTGTTTAAATGGTTTAGTTTCTGGCGTGATTGATTCACCATGCTTGTGTCGTCATGCAGAATAGGTTTTCGCATTCCAGGAATAACCCGTTCACGAGAGTACGAGACCCTATTACCACCTAGCTCCTGTGACAAGATATTATTTAGTAGATGACCTGATGACCCTATAAGAAGAGCTATATCTTATGTTAACATCAAGGGCGGATCTAGGGGGGAGGGGGGGTCAGCTGACCCATAGTTAATATTTGCTGATCAAATTGACCTCTTTTCAGATCTTGGGTAGTTGGACACTTGAACCCTCGAATAAACAAACATACAGCATAAATTAATTTTTTTTATTTTATATACCTATTACACAACTACATAAATATAGATTTCTAATCTGGTTTTAGTAAGTGATTCCTTGAAAGTTGAATGTCTTAACCCACAGTTTCCTAATTCTGGATCTGCCCCTGGTCAACAGTCAATCAAGATATGATGACTCTCATTTTGGTATTTTATTTTGTCGTATTTT
>NW_021774832.1:0-1348 GCF_005508785.2 Acyrthosiphon pisum | reverse complement strand
TTCACTCGCCATCGTGTATGGTTGACTGTGTATTATGCCCCAACAATTGCGGTGCATTCAAACAAACTGATCGTGGGCTATGGGCTCATGTTGTGTGTGCGTTATGGATACCAGAAGTTAGGTTTGCAAATACTGTAAGTCACACTTGAAACTGATCTGATTAATTTATTTAAACAGTATGTACTTACTAAATTTGTGTCCTATAGGTGTTTTTAGAACCAATAGATAGTGTTGAAACAATTCCTACTGCTAGATGGAAACTTACATGTTATATTTGTAAGCAACGAGGTGTAGGAGCATGTATCCAATGCCACAAATCAAGTTGCTATGCCGCATTTCATGTCACATGTGCTCAACAAGCTGGCTTATATATGAAAATGGAGACTATATCTAATGATATTTCTAATATTGGTAATAGTAAATTGATTTTTTTTTAAATTCTTTCAAAGTTTCTATTTTACACATTATAATATTAACACATAGACTGCCATGTGGCCACCGGCGGTCATTTGTAAATTTCAAATTGTATGTTTTTGTGACCGCCGGCAGCCACAGTTGATCATTACTACTACGCCACATGACCGCCGGCGATCATAAATGAATATGGTTTTATATTATTAACTTTTTCATGGCGCTACAATAATGCACCCAAAAAAGTGCCGTGGCGTAGCGGGAATCATTACAAATTTTTTGATGTAATAAATGTATTTTTAAAATTTTTTTTATATTTTTAAACTTTTTTTCAAATACATAGTATAATATACAAATTTGGAATGACACTGAAAAATATACTTGGCGTACAGATGATACATAATCGTGTGACCGGTGGCAGCCAACGTGTTAATCGGTGGCGGTTTTGGGGGCGAGGCTAGTGAGGTACCACCTCACTTGTAATTTTAAAAAACTAAAATATATTAGTTTACTTTATATTGGTACTATTTTGAATTACTTGTTTATTTTAATTTAAAATATTTATATTGGAATTGGACATTAGATACTTTTGATAAATGTAAATTTGGGATAGTATTTAATTTTTTTTTTCAAAACTTGCACACAACGCTAGAATGGCTGCGTGTTGCTTGAATATTAATATGTTATAAGCTATTATAGTCATTGCCGTTTAATACTATGTACATTACTACCACCGCTGTCAACACTCAATAAGTCTGGCTGCCTTGCCCAAGTTGATGCATGGGAAGTGCGTTTACACACATACGCATAAATACATAAAATAATGTGAAGAGTGCATGCGAAACAGTCTGGCTGAGGCGGCCACAATCTACCCACTCATTGGCCCCACCGGTTACATTGTATACATCCATATTACTCGTTAGGTGGGAGACTGCGT
>NW_021774831.1:0-732 GCF_005508785.2 Acyrthosiphon pisum | reverse complement strand
ATAGTATACTTTAGAAGTTTCAAGTACCCATAAATAATATTATACAATCACAACAAAATAACTAAAATAGTTATTCCAGGTTTTTTAATATGTAATTTCGTCCAAATTTGAACTTAAAATTACTATAAAAATAAACTGTGCTTATGTATTTCTTAGAATTTTTGGTAACAGAATTAAATATTTACGTGGAATCTTGTTTTAAATTTTCAATCCTTAGATTTAAAAGTTGAACATTTTATAAATTTTTAACTACAAAATAATTATTCAATTTTAAATTTGATAAATTTTGTCAAGATTTTAACTTCAAATGCTTATAAAAAAAAATTGTGCCTATGTATTTGTAATATTTTTCAACTGCTACTGTAACAATGTATCAGGAGCCCTGTATTCATTTTTTACACTTCTTGGCTCAATAGATAAAACTTTATTGATATTTATAGAAAAAAAAACTAAAAAAATTGAAAACTTACAATGTCCGTAAACAGCTCAAAAAGAGTCAAATTATTTTCAAAATTTTATCGTATATATAAAATGCTAAAATAAACATTCAGTAAAATTTTCAAGTTTCTACAGTCATTCGTTTTTTAATTACAACAAAATAAGAAAATCGTTACGTAAGAAATCGAGTGAATACCAAATGTTGTAAAAATATGAATTTCAAACGCTCATAAAAATTTAATTTGAGTTTCTTATAGACATTTTTTTTTTGATAAAGGTAGATTATTCTTTTAG
>NW_021774830.1:0-828 GCF_005508785.2 Acyrthosiphon pisum | reverse complement strand
ATATATTTTAATTAGTGGATAGTTGTTCAACATGCTTAAACATTTTTCTTTTTATCATTAAAATAAGATACGAATTTACAACCTCGATGTCGGCTTTTGTTATGGTTTTACTTTCTTTGAAGGTAAAATGAATGGTAATAAGGTCTTATTCAAGACTACCAACATTTAATTTAATTTAGTGTTTCAACAGTATTCCATAATATGCCTAGTTGGCTACGGATATTTAAGCGAACAATGTAGGCACAATTATGTGAAGAGTTTCCAAAGATTTCCGTCTTTTAAGTGTCAAAGCTTGTACTAAATTTATCTTTCACACTGCACCTTCATTCCGACTATGGTCCATACAAAATCACTGGAAATCGGAATCGTCAATCTAACTCGGTTGGACATATTATTATTAGTGTTAATAAATAACAAGTAGCAACTGTGCAAAGTATTAAGTATTAAGTCACGTAAAACAAGTAATTAACTATATATAATATTATTAGATAACATTTTGACGGTTACAGCTTTTCGTTAATACGTACCTATATTATTATTTACTATACCTACACGTATAATTCAATTTTCAAATTATTTAGATTAATTTTAAGCTACTTTTACCATGAACCTTATATTCACACCGTTTAAGGTTCAGCGGTATATCGGTATTGACTTATAAGTTGATGGCAGCTATATTAATATAAAACAATATCATAATAATTTATTACTTTATGATAATATACGACGTGATTTGTTTTACCATTTGGCAAAAATTAGTTCAACCGGCTTTATTAGTTACCTAGTAGGTTTCCACAGAAATATAATCTCACTGACGGCCTCCGCTCA
>NW_021774829.1:0-1014 GCF_005508785.2 Acyrthosiphon pisum | reverse complement strand
TTGACGGACGACCGCGACGGCCCGTATATGTCTATTCATATTTTATGAATAGTATAAAATTCTAAATAGTATAATGAATAATCCAACAATAAATACTAAGAAAATCATATAATTACTGAGAGCCAATTGTTTATACACATACAATACCAGGAAAAACTTAAAATAGCACGGGCTTAAATTGGGCTTTTGATTTGCATGCATCTTTAGAGTTTAGATGAAGAATTTTTGGAGGCTATAATGATTATAAGATGTAATGAACTATTTAAAAAATCATGTTAAAATACATATATAATTTATAAAGGTGATTGAATAAAAATTAAAAAAATTGAATATTAATTCATAATTGAGGCGCTTTGGTGTTAAACAATAATTATACTTAATGATTATTATAACTGGAGCATAATTTTTTTCTGTTGTATGTTTTTAATTTTTATCATTTTCAATGATCATAAATTTGTGCTTGATTACACAAAAAAAAATTTCAAATGTGAAAATACTTAATAGTGAATGTACTGTCCTTTTTTATTATAGGTAAATATTTACTTTGTTTATAAGACAATTAAGTATTATTTCAATGTTATTAATAAAATGCTACAAAAGAAAAAAATTGAACAAGGAAGAGGTTTGCATCAACAGAAAGATAGTCTAGTGATGAATGTACTACATATTATCTTTAAAGTTTAAACTGTTCTAATTTTAATCTAACTTCTAGGTTCCTTATAGCTTGTAATTTGTAGAATCAAATTAAAAAAATCACTCCTATTAAAACATTTCTCTTATTTGTATCACACATTCAAATATCTTATCAAGTAATTAAGTATAATAAAACCATTCAATTATAATTTCAAGTCTGCTTGGAAATCCGTTTTTAAAAATGTAAAAACCGGTTTGCAAAATCGAAATTACATTTTTAATACCGGTATTGAAAAATTAAAACCAAAAACGAAAAATTTAGAAACCGGTATTCAAAACCGAAACCGAAAATTTTAGAAACCGATATTGAAAACCGATACC
>NW_021774828.1:0-1055 GCF_005508785.2 Acyrthosiphon pisum | reverse complement strand
TCATTTGCTCTTCCGGGCGGCGACTACTCAGTGCATATGGTTTAACATGGCCGCCCATAATCTCGAAATTTTTTGCATTTTTTTTTCACGTTTTTTTCATAATATATTATATACACTACAGGTTAGGTGTTAATATACTGTGTATCTATATGTATTATTAATTTTATTAGAAATTATAATTACACATTCCTTAAAATGTCTATTGTTATTATATTATATAAATACATATTAAATTTGTTTGTATGATATATAGTTTGTATTTTTCGTAAATTATTTCGTAAGTTGAGTATGGTAAAGCACGATTGAGCATAACATAATAGAGCATAGAATATTTTATGCGATGTTTCCACATTCACGTGTTCGAAATTTTGTAATTTATTATTTTCACGTATTATTTTGATATATCAGACGCGAGCCGTTAGCTGAGCCCAGCTTTATCGACAATGTTACCGATTAATAAATTAGTTACGGAGGCTCCGTAACGGAGCATTAAAGTTCCGACGTTTAAACATTTAAAATTGGAAGAAAATATAGAATAATAAATTAAGATACAATTCAAAAATTATTATACAAATAATATGAGTGTTCGATCACCCATACTCTGTAGTATTCTTGGCTTATAAACGATGGAGTTTTTAATTCATACTACTTTTATTATTTTCATAACTATTATTATTATTATTATTATTATTATTATTATTATCAAACAGATTTCTGATTTATAAAATGTGACTATTTCATAGACTATGAAAGAATATTAATTGATATGTTATATTTTGAATTATTATGATTATTTAAATAAATATTTTTGTATAATATTATAATATAGCTTAAAATGTAAAATGGCAACGTTGAAGAGTTTTTTATGCTCAATCGTGTAGGGTTTCTTTTACATTCCGATTTCCTTTGATACACCGACAATTTGGCTCAATCTTATCGCTATAAAGGTGTTTTATGCTCATTCGTGTCTCAGCTGTTGTGTGGTAGTGTTTTCACTTATAGCCGTTCGCCGTCGGGTCTGCAATCCACAGCAGGTGGATTGCCTACCTGATTGA
>NW_021774827.1:0-1367 GCF_005508785.2 Acyrthosiphon pisum | reverse complement strand
CATTCACTCTAATATAACACACAATTTGTTTTGTTGAATGCAAATTTGGTATGCTCTATATTTTTAAACACTATCTTAATTATAAAATGAATATATTATTATTTATTCATCATAAAGAACATACTTTATTGGTGACTCAGGTAACTGGACAGATGAAAAACAATTAGATACACCAAAATAAAATAATCTATTCAATCTGCGTATTCTACGTAAGTAACTGTTATACCTAATAAAATCTATAAAATTATTATACTTAATATTCTACTATATACCTAATACTTCAACTCTATTATTCTATATTATTTATTCTGTTCTAACTACGTTCTGTGACTAAAATAATTATTTAATACAAATAATTCTTATGTTATTCTAATATAATGCAAGCATTGCATCTATGTTAATTCTAGCTTTACTCTACTGTTTTCTAATACTAAGGGTCCTTATTCCGAACATTATTCTAATATATTTATTTTCCTACTCGAAATATTATTCAATCTATTCCAAATTATCTTCACTAAAAAAATCCCTAAAAATATCAAATTCTATTCATCATTATATATCATCAAAAATCTATTCATTTATAAATTATCTTCATTATATCTGTGCGCGCACTATTCAAAAATGATCATCATATATCAATATCAAAAAGGACTTATCTTTTGCCTATAAAAATCTCAACTAATTAATTCTCAATATTCATTCAACATAAAAGGACTTAATATCTGCCTAGAAAAAAAAAGATATATGGTCTAAATATCTGTCTTAGAAAAAAAAACTAAAAGGTCTTAATATCTGCCTTGGTAAAAAAAAACCTATTACTTTTTATATATACCCACAAAGATATATATCATTCCCCCAAGAAAAATCTATTGTTAATATGTTTTATTACACCCCTGTATTCTTATAAAATTTAAATATTATTCTTAAACGAAAATTGTTAATTTCTTAAATATAATTTTTTACTACTAAGTCTAAAGGAGACGTGACAAGCTGACAATTTTTCCTTACGCACTAATAGAAATAATACAACTCACACAACGCTGAATGCACCGGCCGCTTGCTCTGCCATCTCCCTGTATACTGCTCTCCTGCACTAGACGGTCGCAACGTAAGTTCTAACCCTCGGAGTCGTTGGAAAGGTGATCAGTCCTCCAACTGTGGTCCTAGATGGATTGCCTCCGTGGGAATCCGTGAAGTCGAAAGAAAAATTTTTTTCAAAATTTCAAAAAAAATTTTTTTAAAAGTTTTTCGAAGTTGAAAGTTTTCCTCGACTTTGGACTTCCTTCTGGTATGGGTCCGTTTCCGACTGCGCCAAATGTGTTGCGTGCACCCGACTTACAGGAGATGGTGACAGGATGAGATGATGG
>NW_021774826.1:0-1185 GCF_005508785.2 Acyrthosiphon pisum | reverse complement strand
TTGAGTCCAAGTCTGACTTTCATGTAACGAATTTATTTCGTCAATCATAGCGTTTTCCCATTCGTTTTTGTTTGACCCAGTAATTGCCTCATTATAATTCAATGGATGGACACAGTTAGCAATAAAAGTCTGAACATTGTACCTGTCCGGTTTCTTTAGCGTATTCCTGTCACGTAGAACCATAACATTTCTATCATCGACTATGTTTTCGTCCTTCGCACGCACGCTCGTTGAATTAATCTGAGTCTCTGTACACTCTTATGTGTCTGCAATTATATTTTCATATTTATTACATTCGTCTTCGAATATAATGTCTCTGCACACGGATATTCTATTTGTTTTCGAATACCATACACGATAACCTTTCGTGCTATTCGAATAGCCAACAAATATTCCTTTTTCACTCTTTGGATCCCATGTCTGACGTTTTTGTTTTGGTATGTGTGTATACACCACAGTACCAAAAACTCGTAAATGTTTAATATCAGGCACGACTTATTTATAATATAACTCGTAAGGTGGCTTACCATCCTGTGAACTCGTTCCGGTTAGATTAATTGTATAAACTGCTGTGTTCACAGCTTCTGCCCATAATGACACATCAAGATTTTTCGTACAAATCATTGTCCTGACCGCTTCTACGATTGTTCTCTTATCACGCTCGACTTTCCCGTTCTGTTCCGGCGTATATGCTACTGTGGTTTGCCCAAGTACCCTGAAGTTATGTAATAAATATAACACCGTAATATTACGTCGTATAATATTATATTTATTAAAGGCGCCACATATATTGTGTAACGGATAGTATCCGTTCCTTTCAAATAATACCAGTATAAGGAACATAATAACACAGGCAATCAAGGTGAGAGTATATACAAGCTATAATCAAAATAATAACATAGGTGGTAAGGGATGATACTAGGGGAGTGAAAGACCCTCATAATAATCTATATGTAATAACTAAACTATAAATACATGGGTCGCTAGACGGCGGGATTAATCGAGTATAATAATATAATAAAACACATTCAAAACCACAAGCCATGTATTTAACGGCAGGGTATGGGGCTTGCTCTTCACATAAGTAGATAAATGTACATTATAGTTAAAACCAGAAAACAGGATGCGAGTGCAACAAATAATTGACGGTTCGTGGAATCATCATTATGATTAGGTTCACACGCA
>NW_021774825.1:0-3816 GCF_005508785.2 Acyrthosiphon pisum | reverse complement strand
CTGATTATGTTATCAGATGTAACATACGCCGATTTCAACAAACATACATACATAAACGATTTCTTGCAATCAATTTTCGGAGTTCTTAATGTATGTTTATTCATACATAATGTAGCACAATGTGTTGGCTACACTGAGTTTTATCAATTAATGTAATAAAACGTTTTTTGAAAATATTGTAACATACACCGATCTCCACGGGAGGTCTTCAATTGTTCTTGCAGCTTCTAATATTGTCCGCTTATCTCGTTCAATTTTACTGTTTTATTCTGGAGTATATGGGAACTGTTGTTTGATGACTAATTCCGTATTTCTATAAAATACTAGTTACATCATTATTAACAAATTTCAAACCATTATCCGTTCTTAATACATGGACCTTGAAAACTGTGTCAGTTTTAACTTTTTGTATAACCGTTCCGATTATATTTTTAACTTCATTCTGATGTTTCAGAAAATACACTATTCTATAATGTGAATAATCGTCTAGAGGAAATACTTTGAACCCCCAATTGAGTCTGCGTGTATTATCTCCCCTAACTTGTTACTAGTTGTCACAGTTGATTTAAATAATAATTTATGTTGTTTACCCAACATACAAAGTCAATTGCTACTAATATATTTAATTATACTTTTAACAGTACCTATACATTCTTACTCTCAAAGTATTTTATTTAAATATAAAAGCCATATATGCATATACAAATATATTTACCCATAACTTATTAGCACCATTATTTTTCATATTTTCTATACATGTTAAATATATATTTTAAGTATAAATACTTTATTATCCATTTCTCCGATATTCTTGCTGTTATGACGATGGACCAATATTTGAGAACATTGAAATGAAGGATTATGTAAGCACTTCCCATATTGAAAATTAAATGATAAGAACAAATTAAGTATACAAACATTCGTATACATTCTAGAAAAATATAATACGGTGATTTCGTGTTCCGGTAAAATAATCCAGATTCCATGGTACAACAAAAACTCACTAGCCCAACTATTTTAGAAGCAGTTATAAAAAGATTTAGCGTTTCTATAAAAACACACGTCATTTTCTGAATTGTACATACAAGAAGTACCTGCAAGAAACTTCATGTTTTATTAAAAACAAATAGGTACTTATTTATTATTTATTATTGATTATTTATTTATTATTATTATTATTCGATTAAAACTATCGGAGAGTCAGAACGTTGATTTGGAAAATAATCAGAGCAAGACACAACTTGAATAAAATATGACAGTTGAGTTTAATATTCATGAAATAATTAAATACCTGTCAATAATAACAGTATGTAGACTATGCGCGTAGAATCCAATATTTATAATCGAATATTAAACATTAATATTGCTCTATACTTTATTAATTATTAAATTGGGTAAACATAATTGATAATTTAGATGTCCAAAATGTTATTATTATTTTATAGTATGTGTGTAGTTTTTTCGTATGACTTGGCGTAAATATATAACAAGTGCATCAAAATGTATATTCCTATGGCCTGCGCATTACAATAATAATATTATACATAGCAGTCGAGTATAGTGGCGGCTCGTGTATATTTGCACAAGTGCACGTGCACTGCCAGTCTTGTAGAAGATACTTTTAAAATTGTATTTTAATACAGATACAAATACATCCATTCAGAAAGTATTTAAAATATATTTCAAATACTTTTAAGAAAAAGTATTTAAGAATATATAATTGCCATGTATTCAAATACTTTTCGGATACTTTTTATTTATTTTACTTTTCTACTAGTTAGTTTGCTAAATTAATGTTGTAATTACTAATTTAAAATTGTCATGATACATTCACCTAGGTATAATTAGACAAAATAATGTAAGTTTTATATAGTTATTTTTAAAAACAGTGTCTAATGTAGTTTTTTAAGAGGACGTGATACCCGCATGTGTTGTCTCCGTCTTACAAGTGCGTAACATAGTAAATTAAACGCAAAGCAGAACACGTGTAGCTCCGTTAGCTTTCAGTATTTATTAATTTCTATTGAAGCATAATAATCTTTTTTTGGACACATAATAATATAATGTTGTTCAGTGTTTTTTTCTGCGTAAAAATATTTTTGGAAAATGGATGCAACTTTTCCACGATCTGAATTGATTCATTGTTAAATGTACCTAAGTACCTACTTGAATGTCAAAATTACAGTATTATAATAAAATATACCAATACTACCGAACTGTTTATGTAATATACTTATCATACGTCTCGACTTGTATATTCTTTTGCGATAAAAATCAATTGGACTCGCACACTTAATTTGTTAAGCGTTTCCATAAAAACACTCGTCATTTTCTGAATTGTACATACAATAAGCACCTGCAAGAAACTTCTTGTTTTATTAAAAACAAATACTTATTTATTATTTATTTATTATTATTCGATTAAAACTATCAGAGAGTCAGAACGTCGATTTGAAAAATAATTAGAGCAAGACACAACTTGAGAAAAATATGACAGTTGAGTTTAATATTCATGAAATAATTAAATACCTATCAATAATAACAGTATTTATAATCGAACATTAAACATTAATATTGCTTTATACTTTATTAGTTATTATATTGGGTAAACATAGTTGATAATTGGGATGTCCAAAATGTTATTATTATTTAATACTTTGATAAATGACCTATATATATATATATATATATATATATATACACGTTCGTCCTTCAATTTGATGAATGCATTCACATACAAAGTTAGATGTATAATAATGAAATGAATGTGTGCAACTATGTATTCATTGATTTTTAATAGTAAGAATGTATTTAATTTCAATGATCGACCAATTTAATTTACAAAACACACCTCTTATTTCAATATAAATATATTTTTCGTTAAAATTAAAATAATTATAATATTATATTCTTTCTACAAAATATTGTTCTATTTATTTTACTATATGGTTGTAAAAATAATAATTAACTCACCACTATGTTTTTGTTTAATTGTTTTTACGTAATTTTCGATGTAATTTCATTTACTGTAAAAAACCCCACTGACAATGGTTTACAATTTTATGAAAAATGTTGGTTTGTCGTGTACCCATAATTTAATCTCCGCTCATAATAACCTTTAAACGAAATTATGTGTGATGTGTCATATTTATTAGCCTCATACGGTACAATATTCAAAAGATTTTGACACTTTTTGATATTTATGTAAATTATATTTAAATTTTTTTATCTATAAAAGAATATTGATATTTTTTTTTTCTTTTCATATCTAAGATTTGGAAATTTATTACATGTTTCCTATACGTTATAATAGTAGCAATTCAAAACTATCAAAGATTCATATTATTATGCATCACTATTTTTATAAGCATTTAAGTTCAAATTTTAATAGAATTCATGAGTTACGATAATTTGCAAATAATTTTGTAGTTGAAAATTTACGATATGGCCAATTTTTTAGTTCATGATACATTCACCTAGGTACAATTAGAACTTTTTGTACCACTTTCAATTGTAAACTGAAAAATGAAAATAAGTAAAACTTCTTATATTATAGAGCAGCAGCAGGAGTCAACGCAGCGGGCGAGACCAAGCTTATAAATACGAGTGCGGTGCATTACACAAAAGTCGTGTGTAGGTATGTGTATATGTATGTATGTATGTGTATGTGGCTGAGTGATGTGAAGGTGCTCTGAGCTCATTATTTAATACTTAGACCATATCGTTTGTCATAAGTTTTAAATTTTATAGATTTGTTAAACAACATAAATTGTGTGTAAATATGTTTAATTTTCTTTGTTTCACACAATAAACCAA
>NW_021774824.1:0-1023 GCF_005508785.2 Acyrthosiphon pisum | reverse complement strand
TTTAAATCTAAGATTTTAAAATGTAATACAAGATTCCTTATAGGATAATCTACCTTTACCAAAAAAAAAAATGTCTATAAGAAACTCAAATTAAATTTTTTTGGGCGTTTGAAATTCATATTTTTACAACATTTGATATTCACTCGATTTCTTACGTAACGATTTTCTTATTTTGTTGTAATTAAAAAACGAGTGACTGTAGAAACTTGAAAATTTCACTGAATGTTTATATTAGCATTTTATATATATGATAAAATTTTTAAAATAATTTGACTCTTTTTGAGCTTTTTACGGACATTGTAAGTTTTCAATTTTTTTAGTTTTTTTTTTCTATAAATATCAATAAAGTTTTATCTGTTGGGCCAAAAAGTGTATAAATTTAATACAAAGCTCCTGATATATTGTTACAATATCAGTTGAAAAATATTAAAAATACATAGGCACAATTTTTTTTTATAAGCATTTAAAGATCAAATTTTGACAAAATTTATCAAATTTTAATTTGAAAAATCATTTTGTAGTTAAAAATTTATAAAATGTTCAATTTTTGTATCTAAGAATTGAAAATTTAAAACAAAATTCCACGTAAGTAATTAATTCTGTTACCAAAAAATCTAAAAAATACATTTACGCAGTTTATTTTTATAGTCATTTTAAGTACAAATTTGGACGAAATTACATATTAAAAACCTAGGATAACTATTTTAGTTATTTTGTTGTGATTGTATAATATTTTTCGTGGGTACTTGAAACTTCTAAAGTATACTATTATATATCTATGATAGTACCACGGTTTTTTGTTGATGTATAACGCGTTAGAAGTACCTAATAAATATTATGATATGATTAATTTGGAATTTATTATAGGGTACCTAATATAATATTATGTCTTATACCTAGACTAACATACCGTCTCCGCTCAGAATCGTTTTTCTTATACAATGATATTATATCATTGAATTCAAATTTAATACCATCCATTATACAGTGACCCACTTGTAACCTACTGTACAGCAGAGCGAA
>NW_021774823.1:63117-64437 GCF_005508785.2 Acyrthosiphon pisum | reverse complement strand
ATATCCGCGAAAAAAAACGAACGTCCCGACGCATATATTTATGCCTGTATATAGCGATACCTACTCGACGGCGGCGATATCGGCCGTCCTCTTTCCGCGACGCTGCTCCGCCCCGGGACTCGTCCCGTGATAAGTGCGGCCGCGCGCGGCCTATAAATTTAACGGGGAACGCGAATACGTCTTCGACGGGGAGGTCCGACGTCTCGTAGAGGAGATATTGGTGACGGTAGTCGAAAAAGTCGGAATAATCGTTAAAATCGCGACGACGCCGCGCTCTCCACGATCGACTCGTCCGCCGCGGGACTCGTCCGGGAGGAAGTGCGGCCGCACGCGGCCTATAAATTTAGTGGGGAACGCGAATAAGTCGTCGACGGGGAGTGCAGACGCGTCTATGAGTGTAAACTCGACTTTTCCAAAAAATTATCGACCGACACGCGGGACGGCGGCGCTCGGTTTGCACGTGATCTCGGCCGCGGCAGGCCCGACGGGAAAAAAATAGGGCAGCGCGCGGCCTATAAATTTGGCGGGGAAGGCGAATTAGTCTTTGACGGGGCCGTGCAAGGTCCGTAAAGTCGGTTAAACTCGAATTTTTAAAAAAAAAATCAAAAAATTTTCGTTAAATATAATAAGGCGGGAGTGATAGCGAAATGTAAATAACGAAAAAAAAATTCGATCCAAAAAAAAAAAGTTATTTTAACACGGCCGCCGCAAATTATATCGAACCCCGGCGGCGGGTTCGAAACCACGACCCCGGGTCATCCGCACCTACGCCTAACCGACCTGCCTACCTACTGAGTTGAGAACTGGTGTCAAATCTCTGACTCTTAAGCCGTTTCGCCGTCCCGGCGAATTACGAACGCGGTTCGCACGTCCGCTTCGGGCGTCGGAGCGGGCGATCAGGCCGCGTCGGACGTCGGACAACCGGCTTCGCCGTCCTCGGACGTCGAAAACGCGATATCCGCGAAAAAAAACGAACGTCCCGACGCATATATTTATGCCTGTATATAGCGATACCTACTCGACGGCGGCGATATCGGCCGTCCTCTTTCCGCGACGCTGCTCCGCCCCGGGACTCGTCCCGTGATAAGTGCGGCCGCGCGCGGCCTATAAATTTAACGGGGAACGCGAATACGTCTTCGACGGGGAGGTCCGACGTCTCGTAGAGGAGATATTGGTGACGGTAGTCGAAAAAGTCGGAATAATCGTTAAAATCGCGACGACGCCGCGCTCTCCGCGATCGACTCGTCCGCCGCGGGACTCGTCCGGGAGGAAGTGCGGCCGCACGCGGCCTATAAATTTAGTGGGGAACGCGAATAAGTC
>NW_021774823.1:59079-60843 GCF_005508785.2 Acyrthosiphon pisum | reverse complement strand
TCAAATAATTTCGGGCGGCTATGCAAATCATAAAGTTGCCGTCTTTTTTTGGGTGTCTAGCAGGTCAGTCATCTCATTAAAGTTATGCCGATAGGCAATCCGACTACGTCGGATAGCGGACAATGTTCGAACGCCTAGTCACGTCATCAGGTATGCAATCCGACTGCGTCGAATCGCGGACAACGTTCATTACTGTAATCGAAAACGCAAAATTAAGTAATAAATTACATAAAAAAAAATTCAAATAATTTCGGGCGCCCACGCAAATCATATAGCCGCCTTATTATGTCTACCAGGTTAGTCACCTAAGTTATCTGGGTAGGCAATCCGACTACGTCGGATGGCCGACAATGTTCGACAGCCTAGTCACGTCATCAGGTATGCGATCCGACTGCGTCGAATCCCGGACAACTTTCATAACTGTCACCGAAAACAAAAAATCAAGTCATAAGTTATGTGTAAAAAAAATTCAAAACATTTCGGGAGTTCATGCGAATCATATAGCCAACCTATTTTTTAGGTGTCTAGCAGGTCAGTCAACTCAGTTATCCGAGTAGGCAATCCGACTTCGTCGGATAGCAGACAATGTGCGACGGTCGGGTCACGTCATCAGGTATGCAATCCGACTGCGTCGGATCGCGGACGACGTTCATTACACTCACCGAAAAATCAAAATTAAGTCTAAAGTTATGTGAAAAAATAATTTAAAATATTTCGGGCGTCCATGCAAATCATTTAGCCACCATATTTTTGGGTGTCTAGCAGGTCAGTCAACTCAGTTATCCGAGTAAGCAATCTGACTTCCTCGGATAGCAGACAATGTTCGACAGCCTAGTCACGTCATCAGGTATGCAATCCGACTGCGTCGAATCCCAGAACACTTTCATTACAGTCACCGAAAACGCAAAATTACAACGAAAACCGTTAAGGCGGAAAACTCGAATTTTCAAAGAAATCCTAAAATTTTCGTCACAGGTCTTAAGGTGGAAGTGATAGCGAAAGGTAAATACAGGAAAAAACGCGAAAAAAATTCACTTTACATTGCCGCCGCAAATTCTATGGTACCTGCAGCAGTATTTGTGTTGTACACTAAATTTATATAAATTACTCATCTAAAATCTGTAATATATCAAGTACCTACATAGCATGTTATATATTTAGGTGCGTTGCTCAATAAAGCATATTATTTAAGCATATTGTGTAGATATTAAAGCAATATTTGTGGATGTCAATTAATTATTGTTATTTATAAATTGTCAATTTAATAATTTGATTCTATGCTCATAGTATATGTAATATTAGTTTAGAATGAACCATTCCATATAATCCAACCCATGTAAAATAATAAAATGTATCAAATTTATTATTGATTATTTATCAAATATTTTATTTAATATAAGACTCTCATAATTAGACCTATATATCAAATAGTATACAGTCATATTATTATACAATTTAATTGCCAGTCTTTATAAATAATGTATTATTTAGAATCTGTAGCATTATTTTAGGCTAACCAAATTGGACTCACCTAAAAACAGTAAGATAATATCAGTACCTACTACATAGTATATTATATATTTAATATTGAACTAAAATACTGAATTTTGAAAAAATTCGGAAAGATTTCGTTAAATATGATAACGGCGGAAGTGACAGCGAAAGGTAAATAACGGAAAAAAAATACGAAAAAAAAATTAATTTATCACGGCCGCCGCAAATTAACGATATTTCTGGCGACCGAAATCGAAACCACGACCCCGG
>NW_021774823.1:55840-58635 GCF_005508785.2 Acyrthosiphon pisum | reverse complement strand
ACCTTTTTTGTTTTTAAACCAATAATTGCGGCCTATATTAAAATATAATTATTATTTCACTTTTGTATGATAACAATTAAAAAAAATCTTACAGCTCCAGAAAATGCGTTGAACTTCGTCTTATAACTTCTTTTGGACCATTGTCCATCCGCAATAACAGTGCACATAGGGACTCCTTGCTCATCAACATTTCCACTTTCTATGGCTATTCGTCGCTCTTCTTCGCCAGCTTTTTTCAACTCCTCGATAAGAGCGTAATTAACAGCATCGCTCACAGTAGATAAATTATTTAAGTATGAGGTTGACGATAACGAAGGAATTTCTACTGAGGCGCAAAATTCACTAAGTTGTGCGTGACCTATTCCTGTATAAACGTAAATAGAAATAATATAAAAAAAATTTTAAAAATGTATACACGGAAAAAAATAGTTGGTTGATTTAACTAAAATTATATGTATACTAGCCGTAAAATCTAGTTCCATATGGCATAGCCCTACATTTAGTTGCAAATACCAAATGGTTATAGTTGCAAGATTAATAGTTACTTTGACTAAAATATGCAGTTGCTAATTTTTCTTACAATATTATTTAGTTAAATCAACTATAATTTTATTGTAAATATATAGTAAACACAACCATAAAATGTATTAGTCTTACTATAGCATCAGTCAAATTTACCAAGCTTTTTTTCTGAAACAGCTAAACATTTTAGTTGGCAATTTCTCTAACTAAATTATTTAGTTAAACCAAACGATATATTTGTTTAAATTTATAGTAAATAGAACTAAAAGTTTTATAGTTTTTACTATAATTTTAGTCAAATTTACTAATTATTTATTTTTGGAATAGCTAAAAAAATATAGTAGATTTTTTCAACTATTGGAAATGGTTTAATTTAAACTACTATACTTTTAGAGGTGACCAAGTAGGTATAGGAAAAAGAAAGTATAAGGATCTGCTGTAAATATAGTAAATAATATATTAAATATACATTAAAAAAAAAAAAACAGATTTATAAAACATAATAAAATATTTATTAATAAAAACATGTTTTTTTACACATTATAATTTCATAACATTTTTGTATAACATAATCATAAAGGTATATAAGATAAATTATTTAATAGGACACAATGAACAGTGGGATGTACACTGTCTAATTTTTCAACCGAACAACATAATAATTTTTCAGTTAATTGTACATTATATGCTTGGAAATGTTCATCAAAATAATTATTTTCATAAATCTTACAAATAATAAATGGTATATTATCAGCTTGAATAAATATAGATATTATTAGTCCAAAAATTGGTAATTTATTTGGATTATCACTTAAACTAACTAGAATAGACATATTATTACTATTATAAGTGGTTCCTTTAAAATTAATCCACGAAACAAATATTGCATCTTCTAAAAATTCAAAAGGGGAACATAAAAATTCAACTTTACTATACTCAAGCCATGTGGTTTCCGAAAGAGTTATTTGATGACCGAACTGCATATCAATAATATTATTATTTGATGACAAAACTCTGTATGCTAAACTAAGTTGGTGTTTCAATGCCAAGGTATAAGGGGAGTTCTTACGAGATGTAATTGATTTAGCAGTTTCCTTAAGCTGT
The DNA here is from genome assembly GCF_005508785.2 of Acyrthosiphon pisum. Taxonomy (NCBI): domain Eukaryota; kingdom Metazoa; phylum Arthropoda; class Insecta; order Hemiptera; family Aphididae; genus Acyrthosiphon; species Acyrthosiphon pisum. Next base: position 57,009 of record NW_021774823.1, on the reverse strand, counting down.
TTATGTTTGGATTCAAAACGCATAGACCAAAGTGATGACAAGTCCACACTGTTCCATAATAAAAGGATAGTAGTATCATATGATGGAATTTGGGTTTGAGGTGGGTGTTAAATAATTGAATATATAACTCATGGTGCTCTTTTATTAAAACTTTACAGAGTTTAATGTCTTCTACTTTGAGGCATTTTCCTAAAAGAATGTCTATGATTTGTTTTAAAGTAACATATAAACACCAATATTTTGAATGTAAGGGAACTAATTCACCAATAATTAATGCTAAATTCTTTGTGAAACACAACATTTCAGAAGCAGACATCTTTATTATACCGCGTCTTAATGATTCATTTGATAAAAGTGGAGGTCTATTACGAATGTTAATAGGTCCATAGTTAAACGATTCTATCCTGTCATTAAGGATATCAATAGTAAAATAATTCAAGTCATATATCATAGTTTTTAACATCATACCAATATCGTATTTGCAAACACCCTCTAGGATATCATGCATGATATCAACGGCATAATTTTTGGTGACATGAAATGAGTTAATTTCGTTAAAAATGCAAAGCTGTTTTATTCCAGTGAGGGTTAGGTCATTAACTGCAACATCATCAGAATAGTTAACTTCGTTTCTTAGATTATTATCGATTTGTTCTACCTGATGTTGGCATTCAGTCTTATGAGACTTGCAAAATCTACATGGAAAATTAGCTATAAAACTCTCTGAAAATCCTAGCATGGAATGTAAACCTAAATTATCACCTAAAATCAAACCCAGAGAGAAAAAAACTTTGTTAATTTTACCATTATAAAGAATATCGATTCCAGTAGTCTCTAAAAATTTGAGCTCAGAAATAAGTTCTGAAAAAACAGCATGGTTCCCATATTCTTGCCTATCTTTAGATTTAAATAATGATACTAAAAATATATTTTCTAACGAGGAAGAATATTCAGGAGGTAGACACGCTAACGAAGCATAAACAGCACCCAGCTTATTGTTACCTGCGTGGGATCCTAGAGCATTGTTAATTTCGAAGTCATCAAAATATATAAATAATGGCAAAATAAGTTTTTGGGAATTGTCTTTCAGTTTACTTTGCCACAGTTGAGATTGGACAAAATTACTTATACATTTTTTTGAACTACATTCCAATTGTTTCATATATTTA